>NC_092231.1:48777289-48834117 GCF_036320965.1 Panulirus ornatus
ACACGGTATGGCGTAGTGGTGGTCTGTGTTTAATATTAATATACTGAACTGATGGTACTGGTGAGTAATAGGTAAATGGGAGAAATTTCTCTTAACTTAGTGTGAAAATAAAGAATAAACAAAACTAAATACCAGATGAGGATAGCAATATATACACGCAACAAAATTCCCGTAACACAAAGATGAAACCAACCAAAGATGTCGCCCATGTAATATGTGATATGAAAATATCACACAAAAACAATAAAATACAAAGAAGAAAATGCAAGACTAAGAATTATATAAATAAAGGAAAAAGAAAGAGAACTAGAAAATAGTGAAGTTCTCATACATGAGAATGATATGTAGAATAGGCTGTCCATCCAACAACAGAGTAACATACAAGAGGAAATTAAGATCATAAATTCTACATCTTACATTATTAGATAAAAGACAAAAAAATGATATATGCAAAATATGAATAAAGTGTATGCTTATATGAAATTTTTCATGTATTGAATGACGACAATAGAAAAAGCACTAACATTCAAAAACATACTAATGTATGCAAATATAAAGTAAGACATCAAATAATGTTGCAACAAAACAAGGATGGGATGAATCTAAGACAAATAGATAACAAACAACCACATTTTTCTACAAACTCAACAAAGACGAAGGCGAATTTTTTTTTAGATATCAAGAAGCACATACCATATTTCTCCAATACCTACAGTTTTGTAATTAAAGAAAAAAATATTCTTGAGCTTACTTATTGACGAGTCACTCATGCTCATTAACTTTGTTTTCAAGCTCATTATTGTTAGAGTATTTCCCATCATCTCTTATCTGCATAATTACTTCATCAGGATCATTAGGCTTACTTGGACCAATTACAGGATATGTATGTAAATATGTTGCTTTAATGTTAAAGAATGAAATATGTCCTGGTTGATATGGCATGATTGTTGATGAAACCGTCCAGTTGATTTGGTCCCTAACATTGTGTTTAATGTTACCTACATATGTTATTGCTCATAGTTGTCTGAAGTCGTGCGTACAATACTTTATCCTTGGGAAAAACATGAAAAACAAGTTTTGGATTATTTTCTTTTTTCTTTTTTCAAACTGAAAACTCACTGTAAAGTTTTCGTCGACAAACAGACAGCCAGACAGCACAAGGGTAATTCGTACCACCAGCTGTTGACAACGCGCATAATTGAAGCAGCCATTGCTCACGCGAGATTACTCCTGCTTTCCTGTCCTTCTTATATAGTCTTTGTATCACTACGTACAAACACACACACACACCCACCCACCCACACACACACACACACACACACACACACGCACACACACACACACACACACACACACACACCATTATATTTCCACTACAAGCTACATTACACTCTCCACTAGAGGCAATTCTGCCCAGTGTACACCCTCTACCGTAACCTGACATCTTCACTATATTGATGTTTCATCTTCACTACACCAGTACTTCAACTTCACTATGTTAATCTATCATCTAGGATATTCAAATCAATGAGGAAACGAGAGTCGACTATATTTTTGTGTGGCTTCACTATATTTTTGCAAGTGCTGGTCTATGAAAGTTTACTTCGTCAAGTAAATCACTCATCTCACCAGATCGCAGAAATGACTCACGTCCGCGCTGCCCATCGGTACCCTGGCAAGGAATCCTTCCTTGAATTTTTCGAGGCTCACATCCAGCAAACCGGGGCTGTTAAAGATTGTATAAGCCGAACTGAGCTATATTTGCGATACTGTGAATTCTGCGAAGGGTTCGGGTACGAGAAAGCTGCCGTCCTGAACGTCGGCAGAACACTGGGACGGTGGGGCATCAAGGCAGATCGCAGACTTGGAGGACGCAACGGCCGCCACCAGGAGTACGCCTACACCAGAATTGCCTGGTTGTCCGGCAGTGAGGGCCTGGCCCAGGGAGGAAAGCGGTGCCTTCCAGAATGCCAAAGGCCTTCCAGGAAGAGATCACGTCTGGATATCGAACCCGTGCACGAGAGAGTAGTGGTGAAGATCCAGACTCGGCATCAAGATGATGATGACCTGTGCGAAGGCGGACCCAGCGAGGAAACTGGTGTAGTTGACACAGGAGCAGCCGCCATCCCCATCAATGTTTCTTTGGCCCCCACCAAACAACGGGGCAAAGTGATGCCTACCACTGAATTGGTGACCTTGATCCCCTACTTCTATGGGGATGAATCAGGCTTGGTGGATCCCGACGTACTCGTACTGGTCGTCGATGAAGACCCTGATGTGTCCGTCGCTGCGACTGGAGGATCAGCAGCACCTGCAGCAGCAGCCGACCCTAAAGCTGAAGCTGCCGTGTTGAAGATTAAAGTCCACACCACCAACATTCATCCCTGAAATTCCTTGAACCTTAAGTTCCCGTCGCTGAGATTGGAGAAGCTGCTCCTCCTCCAGCAGTCGACCCTGTTATACCCGGTCCTCAGAAGACACTTCCTATGGCAAAAGTTCTCATTCAGTTGCAAATCATTGACAAACTATTGTACGGATGAAGCGGTTATCATAAAGGATCAAATCGTTAGGAAACGTTCCTACCATTTATCAGTCCCATCTACTGGGAAGGAAAAAAAAATAAGAAAAATACATCCATTGTGTTGGGTGCCATAAACATGGCACAAATGGACCCTAAGTCGAACTGCTGACCTCCTAGTGGTAGGGTCCGGGCAACTTTGAGGGAACATTAACCTTCAAAGGCTAACAGCAGTCGCACAAAAACAATAAAGATTAATCATTATTAGTCATTTACAATAATCATAGACGATGGTTATAGCCTCGCCCATTAATCATCTCATTCGCTGTGTACGAAATCATAGGCGACTCTGATTGCACCTACATCTATCAGTCTACCTATTAATTTAACCATCTATCTATCTGTCTATCGTCCCTGTTTGAAGATTTTCTGTATCATGTAAATCTCAGCCATTGAAATGTCCTGAGATCAATGTCGAAGAAGTGAACAAAAGAATTCTAGTTTGGACTGAAATACTTAGCCCCGTTTTTGCACATTTTCTCACCATTTATCCACCATTCATTCCCCTTAAGGATCTACGAACTATCTTCAGAGTTGTATTACAAATATATGAAACATGTCACCAACTCACTGTTTTGTTCATATTTCTTGCTATATTACATCTGTCAGTTTCTAAATGCAATCATCGGATGATTATGGCTGTGTCTACACACTCCCGCCATCTGGCCAACCTTGTACATATGATCATTTAAACTCTGACATTTTAACAAATTGTTTCAAAACGACTCCATGAAACGCGAACTTAAAATTCATCCATTTAACTCCCTCATTCATTAACCAACATTTAAACATAATCATTTGAACGTAAATCTTCCAGCTGCATTATGTCAACAAAGTCCTTTTAGATACGTCATTAGGTTAGGTTAGGTTAGGTTAGGTTAATTAACCTCGTCAATTAAACACTTTAATACTACCATGCAACAGTGAACTTTTACACACCGTCATATTGCAGCTGTTGTATGAAATGCTTCACATAACTAAAGAATTTAAAGTGAATTATTTTAACGATATTCTTGGAATTCTGCACTTTAATATGTACCTTTAAATTCTGTCTGTAGAGGTACACATGACCTTTAAATTCCACCAGAGCAATGGAAGTCTGTACAATTAATTTAACTCTGCCACTGAACGCGAACTTTTAAATTTAGCTGGGCGGCCTCTTATTCCCTGGCTGCCATTCATACTTTGTCCTTTTAAACTGTGTTTATATCGCTCTCATTCACTCTTAATTTCGATCGTCTCTGATATTTCAGTCGTAAAATTTGTTCATGTTGCCATATTACTTTAGTTAAGGTTTATGGTTAAACCTAAAGAATCTACAGTGTTTACAGTGACGGAGCCACCTGTATGTTGTACCAGACAACCAGTAATGTATGGTGACTGACGTCTACAGTGACGGAGCCACCTGTATGTTGTACCAGACAACCAGTAATGTATGGTGACTGACGTCTACAGTGACGGAACCACCTGTATGTTGTACCAGACAACCGGTAATGTATGGTGACTGACGTCTACAGTGACGGAGCCACCTGTATGTTGTACCAGACAACCAGTAATGTATGGTGACTGACGTCTACAGTGACGGAGCCACCTGTATGTTGTACCAGACAACCAGTAATGTATGGTGACTGACGTCTACAGTGACGGAGCCACCTGTATGTTGTACCAGACAACCAGTAATGTATGGTGACTGACGTCTACAGTGACGAGGCCACCTGTATGTTGTACCAGACAACCAGTAATGTATGGTGACTGACGTCTACAGTGACGGAGCCACCTGTATGTTGTACCAGACAACCAGTAATGTATGGTGACTGACGTCTACAGTGACGGAGCCACCTGTATGTTGTACCAGACAACCAGTAATGTATGGTGACTGACGTCTACAGTGACGGAGCCACCTGTATGTTGTACCAGACAACCAGTAATGTATGGTGACTGACGTCTACAGTGACGGAGCCACCTGTATGTTGTACCAGACAACCAGTAATGTATGATGTCTGACGTCTACAGTGACGGAGCCACCTGTATGTTGTACCAGACAACCAGTAATGTATGATGTCTGACGTCTACAGTGACGGAGCCAACTGTATGTTGTACCAGACAACCAGTAATGTATGGTGACTGACGTCTACAGTGACGGAGCCACCTGTATGTTGTACCAGACAACCAGTAATGTATGATGTCTGACGTCTACAGTGACGGAGCCACCTGTATGTTGTACCAGACAACCAGTAATGTATGGTGACTGACGCCTACAGTGACGGAGCCAACTGTATGTTGTACCAGACAACCAGTAATGTATGATGTCTGACGTCTACAGTGACGGAGCCATCTGTATGTTGTACCAGACAACCAGTAATGTATGGTGACTGACGTCTACAGTGACGGAGCCACCTGTATGTTGTACCAGACAACCAGTAATGTATGGTGACTGACGTCTACAGTGACGGAGCCAACTGTATGTTGTACCAGACAACCAGTAATGTATGGTGACTGACGTCTACAGTGACGAGGCCACCTGTATGTTGTACCAGACAACCAGTAATGTATGGTGACTGACGTCTACAGTGACGGAGCTAACTGTATGTTGTACCAGACAACCAGTAATGTATGGTGACTGACGTCTACAGTGACGGAGCCACCTGTATGTTGTACCAGACAACCAGTAATGTATGGTGACTGACGCCTACAGTGACGGAGCCAACTGTATGTTGTACCAGACAACCAGTAATGTATGGTGACTGACGTCTACAGTGACGGAGCCAACTGTATGTTGTACCAGACAACCAGTAATGTATGGTGACTGACGTCTACAGTGACGAGGCCACCTGTATGTTGTACCAGACAACCAGTAATGTATGGTGACTGACGTCTACAGTGACGGAGCCAACTGTATGTTGTACCAGACAACCAGTAATGTATGGTGACTGACGTCTACAGTGACGGAGCCAACTGTATGTTGTACCAGACAACCAGTAATGTATGGTGACTGACGTCTACAGTGACGGAGCCACCTGTATGTTGTACCAGACAACCAGTAATGTATGGTGACTGACGTCTACAGTGACGGAGCCACCTGTATGTTGTACCAGACAACCAGTAATGTATGGTGACTGACGTCTACAGTGACGGAGCCACCTGTATGTTGTACCAGACAACCAGTAATGTATGGTGTCTGACGTCTACAGTGACGGAGCCAACTGTATGTTGTACCAGACAACCAGTAATGTATGGTGACTGACGTCTACAGTGACGGAGCCACCTGTATGTTGTACCAGACAACCAGTAATGTATGGTGACTGACGTCTACAGTGACGGAGCCACCTGTATGTTGTACCAGACAACCAGTAATGTATGGTGACTGACGTCTACAGTGACGGAGCCAACTGTATGTTGTACCAGACAACCAGTAATGTATGGTGACTGACGTCTACAGTGAGGGAGCCACCTGTATGTTGTACCAGACAACCAGTAATGTATGGTGTCTGACGTCTACAGTGACGGAGCCACCTGTATGTTGTACCAGACAACCAGTAATGTATGGTGACTGACGTCTACAGTGACGGAGCCACCTGTATGTTGTACCAGACAACCAGTAATGTATGGTGACTGACGTCTACAGTGACGGAGCCACCTGTATGTTGTACCAGACAACCAGTAATGTATGGTGACTGACGTCTACAGTGACGGAGCCAACTGTATGTTGTACCAGACAACCAGTAATGTATGGTGACTGACGTCTACAGTGAGGGGGCCACCTGTATGTTGTACCAGACAACCAGTAATGTATGGTGTCTGACGTCTACAGTGACGGAGCCACCTGTATGTTGTACCAGACAACCAGTAATGTATGGTGACTGACGTCTACAGTGACGGAGCCACCTGTATGTTGTACCAGACAACCAGTAATGTATGGTGACTGACGTCTACAGTGACGGAGCCACCTGTATGTTGTACCAGACAACCAGTAATGTATGGTGACTGACGTCTACAGTGACGGAGCCATTTCTGTACTGTTGCTGGTTTCCAGGATTTTTGTAAATATATAAATTTTCTTTTGTTTGCCTTCTATAATTTTTGTCAATATATTTTGTGTTGCTTAGTTTCTATGATTTTTGTAAATATATCAACTTAGCTTTGTTCTCATTCGGTGTATTTAGTCATTTTATAATAAGTTTGTTATATGATATTGTAATATGTACTGTGATTGTTTTGTAATGTAAGTTAACATTTTGTTATAATTTTTCTTTTTTATGTATAATGATCGCGAGTGAGTAATTCCAATTTGTGGCGCTGGTGGAGGGAGGCACACAGAGGCTGGTGGCCATTTGTCAACAAAAGCTCTGCCATTCATTGACCGAGAACTAGAGAACAACAACAACAACAACAACAACCAATAAGCAAGTATGTGATGGTGATGGTGGCGTGTATGTAAGTGCAACTCTAAGGATAGTTTGGAGAATGTGTGGGTCGTAATAGTAATTAGAGGAGGTGGAAAATGGCAGAAATCTTGGGTGTATTATGGTGGTGAGTGTGGAGGCAGGTGGCGGGCGCCTCCTTAATTTCGTGGGTGTTGGAGTGTTTGGCTGGTGGATGCCGGAAACCTGGTCTTGTTACTGGAGACGTGCAGCCAAGGACAGTAAGATTCACCAAGTCGTCCATGGTGTGGAGAGGTTGGTGCCAGACCTGGTCTAGGTAGCCTAAGACAACTTGACATTCTCCTGTGAGATTCTGGTATTGTAAGCTACAAATGCAGCACTATTGATGGTGAGGATAGTGCCAACTACAACTCAGGAGTGGAGTACATGTGGTGTGAGTGAGGAGTGGAGTACATGTGGTGTGAGTGAGGAGTGGAGTGCATGTGGTGTGAGTGAGGAGTGGAGTGTATGTGGTGTGAGTGAGGAGTGGAGTACATGTGGTGTGAGTGAGGAGTGGAGTACATGTGGTGTGAGTGAGGAGTGGAGTACATGTGGTGTGAGTGAGGAGTGGAGTACATGTGGTGTGAGTGAGGAGTGGAGTACATGTGGTGTGAGTGAGGAGTGGAGTGTATGTGGTGTGAGTGAGGAGTGGAGTACATGTGGTGTGAGTGAGGATTGGAGTGTATGTGGTGTGAGTGAGGAGTGGAGTACATGTGGTGTGAGTGAGGAGTGGAGTACATGTGGTGTGAGTGAGGAGTGGAGTACATGTGGTGTGAGTGAGGAGTGGAGTACATGTGGTGTGAGTGAGGAGTGGAGTACATGTGGTGTGAGTGAGGAGTGGAGTACATGTGGTGTGAGTGAGGAGTGGAGTACATGTGGTGTGAGTGAGGAGTGGAGTACATGTGGTGTGAGTGAGGAGTGTAGTGTATGTTTTGTGAGTGAGGAGTGGAGTACATGTGGTGTGAGTGAGGAGTGGAGTGTATGTGGTGTGAGTGAGGAGTGGAGTGTATGTGGTGTGAGTGAGGAGTGGAGTACATGTGGTGTTAGTGAGGAGTGGAGTACATGTGGTGTGAGTGAGGAGTGGAGTACATGTGGTGTGAGTGAGGAGTGGAGTACATGTGGTGTGAGTGAGGAGTGGAGTACATGTGGTGTGAGTGAGGAGTGGAGTACATGTGGTGTGAGTGAGGAGTGGAGTGCATGTGGTGTGAGTGAGGAGTGGAGTACATGTGGTGTGAGTGAGGAGTGGAGTACATGTGGTGTGAGTGAGGAGTGGAGTACATGTGGTGTGAGTGAGGAGTGGAGTACATGTGGTGTGAGTGAGGAGTGGAGTACATGTGGTGTGAGTGAGGAGTGGAGTACATGTGGTGTGAGTGAGGAGTGGAGTACATGTGGTGTGAGTGAGGAGTGGAGTGTATGTGGTGTGAATGGTGCCACTGTCAGGCAACCCATTGTATACTGTGGCTAAGATAGCCACTTTCCTATCTGGGGCGTAACACAATAGCCGGTCTACGGTCGATGACCAATCAACTACCGTGGAGGCGTAACACAGAAATTATTGGGCCGCAGAGAACCAATCACAAACCGCAAGCAGCAGTGGTCCACCAATGGGAAGTCGACGCACAGTAGCGCTGCCCAAGTGGCTACCTGGGAAACAATATGGAGGAGTGGCCACGCCCGGACACTGGTACCAGTACTTTTAACAATGTTATATGGTTGCGAGGCATGGGGTCTCGATAGTGTTGTGGGAAGGAGGATGGATGTTTCGGAAATGAAATGTTTGAGGAATGTATTTAGTGTGAGGCGGCTTGATCGAGTAAGTAATGAAAGGCATGTTTACCAAATGGCGTCCTAGCTACGTCTCTTCGTTGTATATCAACTGACTTATATTTCTCTCTTGTGTCTCCCCTGATGATGTGATTATTACACGAAGGTGCACTTGGGAACTTATTGTGTTTCTTTTTCCCCGTGGACTCTTAGGAATATATATATATATATATATATATATATATATATATATATATATAATATATATATATATATATATATTTTTTTTTTTTTTCTTTGCTTTGTCGCTGTCTCCCGCGTTTGCGAGGTAGCGCAAGGAAACAGACGAAAGAAATGGCCCAACCCACCCCCATACACATGCCTTGATTCAATCCACTGACAGCACGTCAACCCCGGTATACCACATCGCTCCAATTCACTCTATTCTTTGCCCTCCTTTCACCCTCCTGCATGTTCAGGCCCCGATCACACAAAATCTTTTTCACTCCATCTTTCCACCTCCAATTTGGTCTCCCTCTTCTCCTCGTTCCCTCCACCTCCGACACATATATCCTCTTGGTCAATCTTTCCTCACTCATTCTCTCCATGTGACCAAACCATTTCAAAACACCCTCTTCTGCTCTCTCAACAACGCTCTTTTTATTTCCACACACACACACACACATATATATATATATATATATATATATATATATATATATATATATATATATATATATATATATATATATATATATATATATATTTTTATCGAGGATGTAAGGCATGTGTACGTGTAGGAAGAGTGTAGGAAGAGAGGAAAGTGATTGGTTCTCAGTGAATGTAGGTTTGCGGCAGGGGTGTGTGATGTCTCCATGGTTGTTTAATTTGTTTATGGATGGGGTTGTTAGGGAGGTGAATGCAAGAGTTTTGGAAAGAGGGGCAAGTATGAAGTCTGTTGGGGATGAGAGAGCTTGGGAAGTGAGTCAGTTGTTGTTCGCTGATGATACAGCGCTGGTGGCTGATTCATGTGAGAAACTGCAGAAGCTGGTGACTGAGTTTGGTAAAGTGTGTGAAAGAAGAAAGTTAAGAGTAAATGTGAATAAGAGCAAGGTTATTAGGTACAGTAGGGTTGAGGGTCAAGTCAATTGGGAGGTGAGTTTGAATGGAGAAAAACTGGAGGAAGTGAAGTGTTTTAGATATCTGGGAGTGGATCTGGCAGCGGATGGAACCATGGAAGCGGAAGTGGATCATAGGGTGGGGGAAGGGGCGAAAATTCTGGGAGCCTTGAAGAATGTGTGGAAGTCGAGAACATTATCTCGGAAAGCAAAAATGGGTATGTTTGAAGGAATAGTGGTTCCAACAATGTTGTATGGTTGCGAGGCGTGGGCTATGGATAGAGTTGTGCGCAGGAGGATGGATGTGCTGGAAATGAGATGTTTGAGGACAATGTGTGGTGTGAGGAGGTTTATCGAGTAAGTAACGTAAGGGTAAGAGAGATGTGTGGAAATAAAAAGAGCGTGGTTGAGAGAGCAGAAGAGGGTGTTTTGAAATGGTTTTGGGCACATGGAGAGAATGAGTGAGGAAAGATTGACCAAGAGGATATATGTGTCGGAGGTGGAGGGAACGAGGAGAAGAGGGAGACCAAACTGGAGGTGGAAAGATGGAGTGAAAAAGATTTTGTGTGATCGGGGCCTGAACATGCAGGAGGGTGAAAGGAGGGCAAGGAATAGAGTGAATTGGAGCGATGTGGTATACCGGGGTTGACGTGCTGTCAGTGGATTGAATCGGGGCATGTGAAGCGTCAGGGGTAAACCATGGAAAGCTGTGTAGGTATGTATATTTGCGTGTGTGGACGTATGTATATACATGTGTATGGGGGTGGGTTGGGCCATTTCTTTCGTCTGTTTCCTTGCGCTACCTCGCAAACGCGGGAGACAGCGACAAAGCAAAAAAAAAAAAAAAAAATATATATATATATATATATATATATATATATATATATATATATATATATATATATATATATATATATATATATGTATATTTATCCCTGGGGATAGGGGAGAAAGAATACTTCCCACGTATTCCCTGCGTGTCGTAGAAGGCGACTAAAAGGGAAGGGAGCGGGGGGCTGGAAATCCTCCCCTCTCGTTTTTTTTAACTTTCCAAAAGAAGGAACAGAGAAGGTGGCCAGGTGAGGATATTCCCTCAAAGGCCCAGTCCTTTGTTCTTAACGCTACCTCACTAATGCGGGAAATGGCGAATGGTATAAAAAAAATATATATATGTATATATATATATATATATATATATATATATATATATATATATATATATATATATATATATATATATATATATATATATATCCTACCTGGGGATAGTGGAGAAAGAATACTTCCCACGTATTCCTTGTGTGTCGTAGACGGCGACATTAAAGGGAGGAAGCGTGGGAGCTGGAAATCCTCTCCTCTCGTTTTTAGTTTTTCATAAGAAGGAACAGAGAAGGGGTCCAAGTGAGGATTTCTCTGAAAGGCTCAGTCCTCTGTTCTTAACGCTACCTCGCTAACGAGGGAAATGGGGAGGAGTTGGGGAGGGAGGGATGGGTAATGTGTGGCCAGCAAGTAGGTGTTGCCGCCATATTGGAAATGTTAGCTATTTACGCACATCATGACGTTGCATAACATAAACAATTTAACATTTTATGAATAGTAGTGACGTTGCTTAGTAATCTAGGATACTATGAACCAATGTTTTGTATTTAGCAATTACAGGTGAGCAACTGATATTAATCGTGGCACATGTGGCATTTTTCCCCAGCCCCTCCAGCCCACTCTCTCACTCCAAATACCCACTCACCTCAAGCTTGGTCACAGCAAATTTGTAAGTTATCTATAATTTTATTCCCTCCAGAATAACATAACATTTTGTTAGTGCTTTTGGAAGCATCTAGAATAAGTGGGGCAGTGTAATGTGGTGTTACAAAAGTGTCAGCAATGTGGCATCACAGGCGGCAGCGTCAGCTAGCACATCCACCTTAATTCACCAAAGGAAGTAAGTTATTTAACAACTAATGCCGCCCAGCCAAATGTATTCATGTCTATAAAACGAGTAACACTTAAAATACGGACTTATGATTTGATTTTTATGAAGAGAAACTCTGCAAAGACAAAGAAGACCTGGGGACGTGAGAGAAGGAGGTAGTTGCCAGATACCGCGATATTTGTCCAATACATTTTGCAGACTATGACGTCACTACTTGAGGCAATGTACCGGCTGGAGTGATGACGTCATGGAGGAGGTTGACGTCACCAGGTGTGTTGTTGTACCTGGAGTATTGTTAGTGTTGTGCCAGGTGATGACTCATCTTATTTCCAATCAGCCACCCAGTGTTCACTACCATCCTGGATGGTGGTCAAAATATAGTCAACAATATTAGTAATGATGGCGTTATTTTAGGTGACATTAATGGCGGCAACTGTATTGGTGAGTTGGCGACTCATATAATGTGAGAGAAGTTGTCTTATGCTCACGTGAGTACCTGACCTTGTTCACACTTCAAATGTCAATATATCATTATCATCATCTATGTGTAGTGATGATGATCATTAATGATGGTGTAAACATGACCCAGAAAGATGGTGGCTATTAGACACATTGGTTGTGGCAAGAAATATTGTGGACACAAAGTTAGCGACGTAAGATATAGAACATGGGACACCTGCACTCACACCCACCCACAGAACATGGCACACCTGCACTCACACCCACCCACAGAACATGGCACACCTGCACTCACACCCACCCACAGAACATGGCACACCTGCACTCACACCCACCCACAGAACATGGCACACCTGCACTCACACCCACCCACAGAACATGGCACACCTGCACTCACACCCACCCACAGAACATGGGACACCTGCACTCACACCCACCCACAGAACATGGGACACCTGCACTCACACCCACCCACAGAACATGGCACACCTGCACTCACACCCACCCACAGAACATGGCACACCTGCACTCGCACCCACCCACAGAACATGGCACACCTGCACTCACACCCACCCACAGAACATGGCACACCTGCACTCACACCCACCCACAGAACATGGCACACCTGCACTCACACCCACCCACAGAACATGGGACACCTGCACTCACACCCACCCACAGAACATGGGACACCTGCACTCACACCCACCCACAGAACATGGGACACCTGCACTCACACCCACCCACAGAACATGGCACACCTGCACTCACACCCACCCACAGAAGATGGGACACCTGCACTCACACCCACCCACAGAACATGGCACACCTGCACTCACACCCACCCACAGAACATGGGACACCTGCACTCGCACCCACCCACAGAACATGGCACACCTGCACTCACACCCACCCACAGAACATGGCACACCTGCACTCACACCCACCCACAGAACATGGCACACCTGCACTCACACCCACCCACAGAACATGGCACACCTGCACTCACACCCACCCACAGAACATGGCACACCTGCACTCACACCCACCCACAGAACATGGCACACCTGCACTCACACCCACCCACTGAACATGGGACACCTGCACTCACACCCACCCACAGAACATGGCACACCTGCACTCACACCCACCCACAGAACATGGCACACCTGCACTCACACCCACCCACAGAACATGGCACACCTGCACTCACACCCACCCACAGAACATGGCACACCTGCACTCACACCCACCCACAGAACATGGCACACCTGCACTCACACCCACCCACAGAACATGGCACACCTGCACTCACACCCACCCACAGAACATGGCACACCTGCACTCACACCCACCCACAGAACATGGCACACCTGCACTCACACCCACCCACAGAACATGGCACACCTGCACTCACACCCACCCACAGAACATGGCACACCTGCACTCACACCCACCCACAGAACATGGCACACCTGCACTCACACCCACCCACAGAACATGGGACACCTGCACTCACACCCACCCACAGAACATGGCACACCTGCACTCACACCCACCCACAGAACATGGGACACCTGCACTCACACCCACCCACAGAACATGGCACACCTGCACTCACACCCACCCACAGAACATGGCACACCTGCACTCACACCCACCCACAGAACATGGCACACCTGCACTCACACCCACCCACAGAACATGGGACACCTGCACTCACACCCACCCACAGAACATGGCACACCTGCACTCACACCCACCCACAGAACATGGGACACCTGCACTCACACCCACCCACAGAACATGGCACACCTGCACTCACACCCACCCACAGAACATGGCACACCTGCACTCACACCCACCCACAGAACATGGGACACCTGCACTCACACCCACCCACAGAACATGGGACACCTGCACTCACACCCACCCACAGAACATGGCACACCTGCACTCACACCCACCCACAGAACATGGCACACCTGCACTCACACCCACCCACAGAACATGGCACACCTGCACTCACACCCACCCACAGAACATGGCACACCTGCACTCACACCCACCCACAGAACATGGGACACCTGCACTCACACCCAGCCACAGAACATGGGACACCTGCACTCACACCCACCCACAGAACATGGCACACCTGCACTCACACCCACCCACAGAACATGGCACACCTGCACTCACACCCACCCACAGAACATGGGACACCTGCACTCACACCCACCCACAGAACATGGGACACCTGCACTCACACCCACCCAGCCACCCACCCAGCCACCCACATAACAGCCACCCAGCCACCCACCCAGCCACCCACATAACTAACAGGCACCCAGCCACCCAGCCACCCACATAACAGCCACCCAGCCACCCACCCAGCCAGCCACCCAGCCACCCACATAACTAACAGCCAGCCAGCCAGCCAGCCAGCCAGCCACATAACTAACAGCCACCCAGCCGCCCAGCCAGCCACCCAGCCAGCCACCCAGCCACCCACATAACTAACAGCCACCCAGCCAGCCAGCCAGCCACTAGTGTGAGCCACATAACATGTAGCAGAGGAGGATGGTACAGCTGGTGTCGACCAGCTGCTCTCCTTCTGGCAGCTGGTCGTTTTCTGTGATGAGAAAACGTTGTGTACTGACGGGCGCCCCGTACAGCAGCAGGTCAGGTTGGGCCACAACCCTGAGCCGGAGCCATTTGACCTGGTGGTGGTGGTGGTGGTCCACAAGTGCCCCATCCACAGGTCGGGGTGTTAAGGTGTGGTAGTTTGAGCCCCACTGGGCAACATCCCCTCCCTGACGTGAACCCCACTGAACATGAATCCTCCACACTTGCCACATCACTGATGATGACGTCAACACCACCACATCATCATGACCTCATCATGTCATCACTGATGATGATGACGTCAACACCACCACATCATCATGACCTCATCATCATCATCATGTCATCACTGATGATGATGACGTCAACACCACCACATCATCATGACCTCATCATGTCATCACTGATGATGATGAGGTCAACACTTGGTGACGTCATCATCATGATGATGTGGTGTTGCTAGTACAACTTGTGTTGATCAGGTCAGGTCAGGTTTGGTGGCTGGCTGATTCTAAATATGGCTTCCTCCTCCTCCTCCTCCTCCTCGTCCGTTGTTCTCTGGTGATGGAGATATGATGATATAATTACTGTGTCACAACATACAAGCCTCCTCCTCCTCTACCATCATTATTGTGGCATCAAGAGAAATGGCTTCGTACAAGTAACATTGGTTTATTTATGATTACATGATGATGATGATGATGATGACATCCACACATAATGGTGACGGTGACGAGCCCAACCTAGAAAGTTATATATCATCATGGTTCATCATGTCCTCACACATCTCACGTTTGTGCTCACCTGACCCACCACAATTACCTCCAATGATCCAGCACTCATCCACCATCACATGGGTATCCCAGTCTCCCAGGTATGGCTATCCCAGTCTCCCAGGTATGGGTATCCCAGTGTCCCAGGTATGGGTATCACAGTGTCCCAGGTATGGGTATCCCAGTCTCCCAGGTATGGGTATCCCAGTGTCCCAGGTATGGGTATCCCAGTGTCCCAGGTATGGGTATCCCAGTGTCCCAGGTATGGGTATCCCAGTGTCCCAGGTATGGGTATCCCAGTGTCCCCGGGATCTTTCTTCCATGGTTCTTAAATCTTGGTGGAATGGTTGAGCCAGTTCCTCACTTAGGTTGTCTGGCCAAGTGGGTGTGGAGGTAATGCACTTTGATGTTCATTTTACAGCCAAGTTGAGGGAAAGAAGATGGCAGGTTCTCCACTAGTTCAGGGTAGTTATCTGCTTTATGGTGACCAAGACAATTCCTTACAACCACAGTGAACGAAGACCATGCCTCTGCCTCAACATTGGTCATTGAATCTTGGAAATGTGGGTCTTTCATGAGTTTCATGATTTGTGACCCGTCGACAATACCTGCCTTCACCTTCTCCATGATCAGCGCTGGACATTTTCTGCATATGTAGTCAAAGCAGAGTGTCCTTCTTTGTTCCAAACCTTCACAAAGTGTTTCATTAAACCTAGTTTGATGTGCAGTGGTGGTACAATGATCTTATCTCTGTCAACCAATGGTTCTGCCATTACATTCTTGTCTCCAACCAACATGTTTTCTCTCAGAGACCATTGTTTTCTCAGCCAGTGCTCATCCTCAGCTCTACTATCCCAGAGACAGATAAAGCTGGGCTACTTGTTGTACCCACTCTGCTGACCCTTGATATAATCAAGGTAAGATGCCATTCCTCTTGACGTTACCTATTACTAAATGTCTGAGCAGCTGATGCTACTTAAGGATACAGTCAACATTTACTCCTTGTTGATGTTGTACACAGAAACATTTACTCCTTGTTGATGTTGTACACAGGAACATTTACTCCTTGTTGATGTTGTACACAGGAACATTTACTCCTTGTTGATGTTGTACACAGGAACATTTACTCCTTGTTGATGTTGTACACAGGAACATTTACTCCTTGTTGATGTTGTACACAGGAACATTTACTCCTTGTTGATGTTGTACACAGGAACATTTACTCCTTGTTGATGTTGTACACAGGAACATTTACTCCTTGTTGATGTTGTACACAGGAACATTTACTCCTTGTTGATGTTGTACACAGGAACATTTACTCCTTGTTGATGTTGTACACAGGAACATTTACTCCTTGTTGATGTTGTACACAGGAACATTTACTCCTTGTTGATGTTGTACACAGGAACAATTACTCCTTGTTGATGTTGTACACAGGAACATTTACTCCTTGTTGATGTTGTACACAGGAACATTTAAGCATAACTATGCACATAATGTTTACTGGATGTGTCTAACGTGGATAATGTCTCACATTGTCATTCCCAGTTATTATAACCATATAAGTTATATTCATATGGAAGATGTTAATGACAACCGGCAGGAGATGTTGTATATACTACATGGCAGCAACCATTGTGGCATGCAGGGCTCACGTGAGCCTGCTCCTCTACCATGACCCCAAACTTACCTCTCACGTGTCTGGTTGTCTGGATCAGTATTTTCAAGAACTTTTTCTGAGCGATAGTACATTACTGTTGTATCCACCAACATTATATATATTCAATTAGACATTTGATGTAGTTTCAATGTTTGATGTATGGTATGCCTTTACATACACATTATCACTATCATGCAGGCAAAAGTAAAACTTCTTATCCACACCAGGTCTTCTGTCCAACGACAGCAGGGAAAAGTAGGTAATAGGTGAAGACACAGGCCATGTACCACGTCAGTGGAGGACCAGCTACGGCAGCCTTCGTGGCTCAGGAGAGAATGTTCGTGAGCAGTGTTGGGAGGAGACCATATACTGTTCACCAGCCTTACGTATACAAGAGGTGTGGGGGCGGGTCGTCAACACAGCTCAGTAAGACACCAACAGTGGCAGTTAATTGTCAGAAGTGTTTCAAGTGAGCAGTTGCAAGGTGTGGCATTGGTGGTCAGGAAGGCTGTTCCTTGTAGCTCGCTAGTTAGCCGAGAGGTGAGTGTAGACACTGTATAATGTTATGATGAAGTATGGAGTAGATAGATATTGTGTTTCACTGCCAACTTATCTGAGATTCAAGCTATGTCAGGAGGGACGCATTGCAGTAGATAGTTTACAGCTTGAAAGGAAAACAGATGATTGGCACCCAGTTATTTACGAAATGTCTTTTTGGAAAAAATAAACAGTTTACCCAGACGAAATGTTGTACACATATATTGTGATAGATTCGTGTTAGGTAACGGTCAAGCGGGTTGTGGTGGTTTTTATAAGGGAATCTTTTATCAATCAATGTTATGCAGATGTAACAGTTTGTAAAAGAATTAGTAAGAACACTTCGTCCACGCTGACTGAACTTCATGCAGTTAGTGAAGGACTTCAGGTTGCTATAGAGATGTGTAAACATGTATGTTTTTGTTGACAGTAGAAGTGCACTTGAAGCCTTACAGTGTAAACATCCAGTTAACTTTCATATTGTTAATATCTATAAACAACTGGTCATAGAAATGTAAGAAATGGAATGTGCTGTGCAGTTTGTATGGATTCCATCATATGTGGGGATTCAGTTGAATGAAATGGCTGACAAATTGGCCAAGAAAGCTGCAGGAAAGCCTCATAGAGATATCATAAGTAACGAAAGTATAAGAACAATAAAGAAGGAAATGGAAAGAAAAAGAAAAGAATGGGAACATGCAAGAAGAGAAGTGATAAACAAAGGCAGTGAGAGTTTACATCATTATTTGTATGTGTTACAAATCACCAATGTAACTTACGGCACTAACTTACCATCTGTTGATACTGCCATAATGATACTAAGGTTGGCATAGTATTGGCAGATAAGTGGAGGGCTGGGTCAATCTTGCCAACTATGAGGGATGCACATACACTCTGGCATTATGGATTACAATGTGGACAAATCCAACTATATAGGAATAGTGATGTCACTTCTCTATAACAACAAATTTGTTGATCAATTAGTAATAGAAAGATTAAAATGATCCTTGCAATATACAAACATTTTGCACCAAGAGTATGACTTTATTATCATCCAAGACTACATTATCTTTACATGTCAAAACTAGTTGTATTCTAATTATATTACTGTAGATAATGCAATGTAATTCTTGTAGTGTACTATTGTTAAGACATTTACAACTTTTGTAAGCCCAAAAAGGGATGACAAAGATGAGGGTGGGGTAGTACACTACCCTGTCATTTTGTTGTACATATTATCAATAAGATATCTCAGTTTCAGTTTCAATTTCAACCATAGTACTTAAGGATATATTTGTTTCATTCTCATCGTAATTATGATTATAAACTTGTCGGAAAACGTTTTACCTCGAATGAGGCGAAGTACTTTATCTTAACAGGATTATCAACATGTGGAATGATATACCTAGTAAAGTAGATGAAAGATGTTTGAGAATAGACTCGATAGATATTTCGCCTATGAATTTCGACTAATATTGTTTGCGTCTCCTTAGTTACATATACAGTTTACAGGTTATTCTCTCTGAAACATGTGTATGTGTGTCTCCTCCTACCCAACTGATCTATGACCTTCTGATCTCTTCTATCATTACAGGCAGCTTTGTAAGGTGTCAGTGTTATGATGTATGAATTAATTTGTATATTCCTTTATACGTAATCTGAAATCTGACTTGAATTAGGTTGACATAATTTGGAGAGGAATCTATCTAACGTCAACGAATATTCGAAAATATTCTAAGTTTAGATTTTCTCTAATATATGTTTCATATTTTTTCTAACAAAAAGACAGCCTCATTTTTCTAATAATTCCTATAAAGTTACAATATTTTGAACCACGAGTTTGGTGAATGTTTAGGGAGTAGAAGGTAATGACTCAATAGATTAGCTCAGTTTATGATAAAGACAAGTGGCGACATTATCACAATAGGACAAACACGAACACCTTTGATATAGTTCGACTAACTCTTAAGTAGTTCATAAAATATCAAGAAAAAAACCTTTTCTCTATTTTTTTCAGTTTGCTTTTAGAACTCAATCTTAAATATGACGCCGCTGTATGACACTCTGCTGAAGTTCTTCGTTTGAAAAGGTTAACGATGACTTTTTCTCCTTTTGTGACATCTCGGGAAACATCTTGGTGCCCCAAATGATGTGTGTCACCTGGTACGTCCGGCCGGCGGTGGCAAGATTTGGCTGGAGTCAAGAACAAATACCTAACTAAGGTTGTTTACCCAGGCCACCTCCCCTGCCTGCCTGCCCGACCACACCTGGGAAACATAAGCAACAGGTGAAGACACACACCCTGTACCACCTCACTGGCTACGGTGGCAGCCTTCGTCACTCAGGTAAGAGTCGTCGTGACCGGTGTTGGGAGGAGACCGTCTACTGTTGACCAGCCTTACGTATACAGGAGGTGTGGGGTGGGTGGAGGTCGGGTGGTCAACACACAATGTTCTCGGGATCGTCAGAAGGAGGAGGAGGAGGGTTCCTGGTAGTTAGTGGAGAGTTCAACGTGCCGGAGCTCCTCAGTGCTGTCTGTAGTTGGTCGTGTGTAAAGGCTGGATCATCTTCTGTCATGAGAAACAATGTTTGTAAGTTACTGTATACAATTGTTATCCGTTGCTGAATAATGATTATCTGTTGTGAGAGTCACCAGGTCTGCACTTGACATTTTCTCAGAAACTATCATTTTCTGTACAGTTATGTTATTGTTATGTTCACCAAGTCTTCTCTTAGCAGTTATGATTTGTGTCACATTAGCTAGGTCTTCACGTAACAGTTTTGTTGTTGTTGTTGTTGTTGTTGCTGTTGTTGTTGTTGTTGTTGTTATCACAGTTGTTGTAGTTATTCTTTCGATTACGGGTCCTCGCTTCTACACAGCCGTTTTCAACTTGCCTAACAGGGAATATCTTGTTTAGATATTCGTCAGGTCCTTGCCTGGCTCGGGCCCTTATCATATGGCCTCTGTAACACGTAAGTATGTATATCTGTTGTTGAATTTACTTGCTGTTAGCAAGAAATGTCATTAAACCAGAATCTCTACCATTCGGTAAAACATACAAATCACGATATTTGCAACATGATGACATGTTTGACCATCAGCAGGTAAGGTCATCAAGCCGCACCATACATACGTCAGACAGTAACATCAGTTGTATAACAGGATGTATATATGTTGTTGGATTTAAGGGCTATCACCTAAAGGTCATGAAGCCAGAATGTGAACCATAACCACTTATGGGCGGAGTCCGGTAACACCTTTTATAGCATTATGTCTCAAACAGAATACAGTAGTCAGTTTCATACACGTATTCTGCACTTCAACTGATTAATGCTATGATAAGGAAGAAGAGAATTACAAACCATGAATACTCATTGTAAGGATCACATCAAGGATGAAACATATATAACTAGAAGTGTTGAGGAAACAAAGATGGTGAAATACCTTGACCCGCCCGGGATCAGTAGCACCTGTGGCAATGGACACACCTTTGTAATGCTTGATCACTTACAACTGATCAACTTTAATACGAAAGTGAGGTATTGTCCCGCAGGAGAACGTTTTACAGATATCTACAGAAGACATATCTGTGTTAGACGCCATTAATAAGAAATATCTTTAACCAGGACATGTAACGCCTGTGTGGATGGACACAACTTTGTAATGCATGATCCATTACACAAAATGAACTTTGATAAGAAAGACTCATACAACGGCTCGCTGGAGAACATTCAACAAATCTCTATACCGAAATTTATCATAGATGCAAGACATTTATTGAAAGTAAACATAAGAAATAATGATAGAAAAGGGACGTAAAATTATAAAGTTTGTTAGAATATGAAATAGTTCTGCCTTAATTTAGCTCTCTTGTGCTGGTTTTTAAATTCCTAGAGGAGAATATGTTTTGTTATATGTAATAATAAAGATTTATGTTTTTAACACCTTTTTTGAATTTCTTGTAATCTTTACCGATTCTGGCTGAAACACATTGGTTCAAACAACCATTAAAATTCAACACAATACATAGTCCTTATAAACAAATAATCTATTAGAACAACATTATGTTTTACCAGATTCCTTAACTCCTCAGTAACATTTCTAAGTACATAACACATTCACCTGCCTCATCTGGACGCATATACATATATCCACAAGTGTGTTGACATATTCATATATTTTTCGAAATTTTCTTTGTCTATCTGAATTTAGTTTAAGATATCAGTCTGAAGAAAATATTATAAGATACTTTAGGCTTTGTACAGAAGAATTAGATATGAATTCTGAAATTGGTGACGCTTAGATTGTTGAGGTTGTATAGACCGGTTGAAACCCATAATGGTAATGATGAAAGTTAAGATGTTTATACTTACAATGTTTGACATATGGATTTAAACTTCATGACTTTACTTGTTTGTACTTTTTCATATCTAACAACATACACACATTCCTTGTAGCATGTAGCAAATACTATAGATAAATTACTTTGTCGTATGGATTATATTCTGGTTTAATGACCTTTGTCTATTATTAGCGAGTCTAACAACAACAACAACAACAACAACAACAACACAGAACTGTTAGGTGGAGACCTGGTGACCCTAACGATGACACGACCTATCTGGGGAAGACCTGTCACATCTCATGATAAATCAACTTGATCAATTGTAAATATATACAATTATGGATCCTGGCTCCATGATCATTCATAACTAGATGGTCAATATATATAATTATGGATCCTGGCTCCATGATCATTCATGACTAGATGGTCAATATATATAATTATGGATCCTGGCTCCATGATCATTCATGACTAGATGGTCAATATATATAATTATGGATCCTGGCTCCATGATCATTCATGACTAGATGGTCAATAACTCTAATAACTGGTAGAGTTTTGTTCCTGTTTCATCCTCTGGTTGACTACTTGTTATGTTGTCTCCCTGGCAACATAACTATATGAAACTACTACAAGTAAAGATTTATCACTCTAGCTCCAGCCTCTAAGGTGTAGCATCATCAGTAAACATACTTGGTGTTCTAAACCTCCATCATATCGCCCATTACATTACAAGTCTTGTTATCTTCATCATAAGGGAGGATTCTGAGGCTTGGTATCAATGCTGTCATCTTCTCTGAATAATATCGGAGGAAATTTTGGAGATTCTAAAACAGTGATCAATATTGTAGGTCATAATGTAAGTGGTGTGTGACTAACTATAGCTGTAATATTACCTGTTCATTCTTGCTACTAACACATGACACCAAGTTGTCTGTTAGTCTTATTACGTACATTAATACACTCTTGTCTTGGCTTTACATCTCTACTAATGATGACACCTAAATCCTTCTCCTGCCTTGATAGTTTTATTTCCACATCTTAAGATGATACTGTAGTTTGCCTGTTATGTGTACACAGTGTAAACATGTTTCATATGTCTACGGTGAATATCACTGGCCATTGTACACTGTACAACGATAGCCTGTTAAGATCTTCCTGCAATGTCATAGAATTCTGTTTAACTCGCAAACACGATTTCATCGCGCGTAGGAAAAATTTGATATAAATCTAAAGTTAACATTTTCAAAGAGAAATATAGAACAAGACAGATCACATTCATTGCATCACATATCAGTTCACCAGGTAAAGACACCATTATAACACATTGTGAAACTAATATTTGTCATCATTCATGTACAAGGACCATCTTCTACACATGACCAATATTTCACAACCATCACAAAGTGATTCACTGATAAAGCCAGTGTATGTAATGTCCTTCCTTTTCCTCAGCTCATTAGACATTTTCCATAAACCAGCCTACATGTTATTTGTCCCCACATTTGTGACCTTGTAGTTGTTGTACGGTGGAGTAATGCTTGACTTGCTATACTGAGGGACAGACACACTGACACAAGCCATGTTGTAGCTGTTGTACGGTGGAGTAATGCTTGACTTGCTATACTGAGGGACAGACACACTGACACAAGCCATGTTGTAGTTGTTGTACGGTGGAGTAATGCTTGACTTGCTATACTGAGGGACAGACACACTGACACAAGCCATGTTGTAGTTGTTGTACGGTGGAGTAATGCTTGACTTGCTATACTGAAGGACAGACACACTGACACAAGCCATTATTCATTAAATTGACAAAAATGAAGTGATAGATTTCTTGAAAGATATGTCAAGTGTAATGATACAACGACTTATGTACATTTTAGGAATCATTTACAAATTCAAAACATAAAATTCATATGATGGCAAAATGTGTTTGGATAGATTTCTAACTCTTAATGTTCTTATCAGTTCAGTCCAAGGAAAAAAAAAACATGACAAATAAAGCCAGATAACAGTGTGTCATAAGACCCGAGCCCCTGCCAAGCTGGGACTTGGCCAAACATAAACAACCACTTTCTTATAGACGATTAGTCAAGGTTCTGGGTCGAGCACCAGGATCTATTGACTTCCGTCCGACATAATATATTTTCTCTGATCCTTCATCATCATCACCACACTCCCGGCACCCATCAATAAACCCTTCCCAAATTCCTCACTTCCTTATAAACTCGTCCCTGTAGTCAACAATTAAGGAACCTAAACCGACCAAAAAGCATTACGTTGTTCAACAATGTAAACCCCAGCTAGGGTGAGCCTTAGACACTCTTACGTTATATTGTGATGGACGAAGGATTTACTACCCTAGTAATGTATTACACATTTACTTATTCTAACAACCTATCACTGATTATCGTTAAATACATATGGCAAAAATATATTTTACTTTTGGACTTCTAGTGAAAATACATGGGATATCGCATGCAAGCTAAACATTTGATACGATAATAAATAATATTTCATAACTTTTCTGGAGCACAAGGTACAGAAATATATGTAACGTGATATCGTTAAGATTAACATATCTAACATAAAGATTTCTAGTTTGCACATAAATGTTTTACATGTAGAAATCAATAATGTTTTCAATAACATAAAGATAATTGCGTCAGTATCTATGTTGCCGGCTTTTTATCCGGGTTTTACGCACTGTAGAAAAGTATTGTTTAGAGAAAAGTAATGTAATTATTATGAACACAAGGTTCAAGGATTCTAAATTATGAATTTCTACTCTTCAAAATGTTAGCATCATCCTCTGAGAAAACTTTGAAAAACAGACTTTTATTTTGTGTGATGAGAACTAATGACAAATTATTTACGTTTTTCTTAAGAATATTCTTTATGAGTCAAATGAAAGTATTTTGTTAGATAAAAAAAACTTCAGTAACAACGAGAGATAAACAATCAATGATCATAAACTTTGTCTTTGATGAGTTAAAGTTCATCAAATGACAGATAAAGATTATTATACACAATTTCCAACAATCTTATTGTCACCATAAAACCAGATATGATTCATAAATTTTTCAAATCATCAAAAGTAAAAAGAAGAAGCCGTCCGGAGGTAACTTGTTACCCCCGGCGTAAACACTTATAGGCGGAATCCGGTAACACCTCTTGAATAGCATGTGGAAGACAGAGTAGAGTGGGTGGGCTCAGAAGCATGTTCTCCACTTCAACTGACTAATGATATGTTAAGACAACACAAACCACATACATCCATTGTGAGGATGGAATCAGGGATGAAACATCTATAACTAGAAAGGTTAAAGATACAAAGATGGTGAAATACCTTTACCCGGGATCAGTAGCACCTGTGGCAATGGACACACCTTTGTAATGCTTGATCACTTACAACTGATCAACTTTAATACGAAAGTCTTAGGTATTGTCCCTCAGGAAAACTTTTTATAAATATTTATAAAACACATATATATGTTAGATATACACTATCTCTAGAATATATCTTTACCTGGGACGTGTAACACTTGTGTGGATAGACACAACTTTGTAATGCATGATCCATTACACGAAATGAACTTCACTAACGAAGAGTTATACAACGCTTCGTTGGAGAACATTAATCAAATACCTATACAAAATTTTTATGTTAGATAAAAAGCATTTATTACAAGTGAACATAAGAAATGATGAAAGAAAAGGACGTAGATGTAGATGTTTTATTAAGAAATGAAATATTCCTGCCTTAAATTGTCTCTCTTGTGTTTGATTTTCTGTTAGATACAAACATGCTAATGTAATCTGTTCTTTATAATCATAAATGTTTATGTTTTTAAAACGTTTTTATCATGTCTTAAGGATTCTGGCTTACAGACCTTGGTTCTGAACAACCATTATAATGCAACACAATACATATTTATCATAAATAAATCATTTATCACAATAACCATTATGTTTGTACCAGATTCTTTAAGTCCTCAATCACGTTTGTTAATATATAAGGAATTTTTCCACCACATTTCAATACATAACATATATCTACACGTGTGGAAATATATGTATATGTTTTTATAAATTTTTCCTTAGCTTTCTTAATCAACGTACAAGGTATATGTCTAAAGAAAATACTGGATAAAATCCTAAGTTATGTGTGTGTGTGTGTGTGTGTGTGAGCACACATAGTAAAGGTTAAGGGACGGAACAACACGAGTGTACAACTCTCTCCCGTAATACATAAATACTAATCACACACACACACACACACACACACACACACACAGAGCAGCGCCAGGCTGGAGGCGGGGCATCGTGACGTCACAGGCAAGTCCCTCCCCCCGCCAGATCCAAACATGTGTTGTGTCTGGTGATGGCGGTTCAAGATTTCCCACATTAATATTGATCTTTACATTATCATCCACTCCCAAAGTCACCTGGCATTCTTGTGTTTCAACAACAGACGTGATATATGCAACACCAGGCAAACATTGTACCATTATCTGATAGGTTAATTGGTGCACAATCAAGAACCAGTGAATTTCATGGCCGCCATAAGTAAGTAAGGAAGGTGACTTTAATGATGATAAATACGACCTGGTATGGCTGTGTCTACACACTACCGCCATCTGGTCAACATTGTACATACCAACATTTAAACTCTGACATTTAAACACTATGTTTCAAAATTCCTCCTACAAACGCGAACTTAAAATCCATCCATCCAACTCCGTCATTTATTCAGGAACATTTAGTATTCGAGCGTTATCATTTCAGCTGCGTTATTTGATCAGAGACTTTAAAACTACATTATATAAAGACAAACCTTGAAAGTATGTCATTTAAACGAAAATTTGTGCAAAGCGTCATTGAAACTTCAACTTTTGACCCAGTCAATAACTTTGAAATTCTCTCAAACAACTGCGAACTTTTAAACTCAGTTAAATTGCAGCTGTTTTAGGAAATGTCTCATTTAATTGAAAAATATTATAGTCACTTAATTCAACGATATCCTTTGAAGTCTGTCTTTATAATGAACCATCAAACTCCGTCTCTGGAAATAAACATAAGCTTTAGTTCAGTTACTGGAAAGGAAGTTTGTACATTCTATTGAAGTCCATCACTTAACGCGAACTTTTAAATGCTTCCATTTAGCTGGGCCATTCATTCCCTGGCTACCATTCATAATATGGCCTTTTAAACTTTGTGTCTACGATGTTCTGTTCACCGTTGTCCACAGTATCGAGATAACACCAGGAACATAAGATAATGCTTCATACCCTCACATACATTCCTTACCTGTCATATGTAATGCAACGAAAACACAGCCCACAGTCCACAACCAGGTCCTACAACCCTGTCCGTGGTTTACCCCATTTGATTCACATGTCCTGCTTCAGTTCACTGATAGAAGGTCGTACCCTGTAAATCACATCGCCCCAGTTCACTTTATCCTATACACGCCTCTCACGTGACCTTGAGCATATTCAGGCCCTGATCACTCAAACTCATGTTCACTTCCTCCATCCATCTCCAATATGGTCGCCCTATTCTTGTCCTCTACACTTCTGACACATGTATCCTCCTTTAACCTCCCCTCACTCACTCTCTCCAAATGTCTAAACCATTTCAGTACACCTTCTTCAGCTCTGTCAACCATGCTCTATTCATCATCACACTTCTCTCTTACCCTATCATTACTTACTGGATCAACGCGCGTCACACCACATGTTGTCCTCAGACATTTCATTTTCAACACATTCACTCTATCATCAAATCTTCCTCATACTGTCTCTACCTTCACCGCCGACTGACATCACTGTTCAAACTCAGGAATGTCTATACCATCTTTATTGTACCTGAGCCGCGCCCCAGCCAGGTCCTCCTGACTAACTAGAGCCACACACACACACACACAGGCACCAGCTGGACACAATACACAACACAACACACACAATCCTCCTGGGTCCATCTCACACCACCTACCAAGATGTGCTCATCTGGCTGACCACGTCCACCCCACCAACACCACCCCTGCCCCCCATCACCCCCCCCGGCACAATGACCTCTCTCTCTCTCTCTCTCTCTCTCTCTCTCTCTCTCTCTCTCTCTCTCTCTCTCTCTCTCTCTCTCTCTCTCTCTCTCCTCATCCCCACGGACCGCCGTTCGTCAGTACACTCGACTTGTACCAATCACAGCTGGAACACAGAGATATAAGACCAGTCCTATACCTATTATTGTGAACGTCATCAACAATCCAGGAACAAGTACACAAGCTAAACAAGTAAACTGCTGCTCAGTTTTCCACTTATCGACTTAGTTAAGACAAACAAAATATCACCAGGTGTACCACAGTGGTGTGTGGCCGACTGACTCAGTAACATCATTACTGGAACTCCACCAGAGTTTGTGTTGTCGCTTACCCCTCCGGAGCCACAGTCGACCGACCTCACATAAATAGCAATTGATAGTTTGAGGAAAATAATGATTCCTGCCTTAAAGGTCAATAGTGAGGACTGGTCGGTCTTCAAGATTATTGGTTTGATGTTAACAAACATGGCCAAGTGAATCTTGTCATTTGTAGTAGAAACGTTAATTCTATTATGGAAGTGAGCAATGGAAGGAGTGATGCACATTGATCAGGTGGAGGAAGTAGGTGAGGTAAGGTGTGGTGGTCAGTCACACCATTTACATGTTGGTCACAGGAAGAGTTTAGTAAACACTATCGTCTCTCACAAGAATGAACCAGGTTTGTTCTGGAGAAGATAAGAGGGAGGCAGGGAGGCTGCCTAGATGGAAGAGGTCAATTATGGTAAGATTACTGGAATGATTGACATTATTATATCTGATGTAGGAATAATGAGCCTCATAGTTTGCCTGATCTTCGTAACGTTCATCACGATCACTTTATGTAATAACTCACAATGATATATAATCTCCACATCTCACTCCCTCACTCATACTCTAGTTCTTTAATATAACACCATTGCAAAACAAAATTGCTCAGTAACCAAAGATATTAGCGCCGTGTGCCTTAATTACTAATCTATCCTCATTCTTACTAAAAAAAGACAAGAACATTCATCTATCGAGGCTTCTAATGAATCTAATAGTCTATCAGTGATGACATTTATATTCATCTTCCCTCAACCTTCTGAAATGTTAATCTTCTTTCATGTGTAACCTCAGAATCAGTTCAGGTTTTGCCATACTAAAACCATAAATTCATGAACTTGGTATTTTCAACTACTTTTCCATTCCAACTGAGTGGGGCAAGACAACCCTTTTTCTGCTGAAGTGTACGTTATGAAGGTGCTTCTCTACTCTCGTCCCAAGCCTCTCTCTCCTGTCCTGCCTGACTCTCGTCCCAAGCCTCTCTCTCCTGTCCTGCCTGACTCTCGTCCCAAGCCTCTCTCTCCTGTCCAGCCTGACTCTCGTCCCAAGCCTCTCTTTCTTGTCCAGCCTGACTCTCGTCCCAAGCCTCTCTCTCCTGTCCTGCCTGACTCTCGTCCCAAGCCTCTCTCTCCTGTCCAGCCTGACTCTCGTCCCAAGCCTCTCTCTCCTGTCCTGCCTGACTCTCGTCCCAAGCCTCTCTCTCCTGTCCTGCCTGACTCTCGTCCCAAGCCTCTCTATATCTCCAGACTCTCCCATCCTAAGCCTCTCTCTTGCCCCGCCTCTCTCACCCCACACCATCTCTCCTTCACAGCCATACTTCCATCCTGGGATACTCTCTCGTGTGCAGCCTACCTCTTATCCCAAGCCTCTCTCTCGTGTCTATCTTCTCTCTCTGTAAAATGAGGCTTGATCATCATTTGTCACTTTCCACTATGGAATAATTCAGTTAATCAGTTATCATAACGCAGTGGTATATCATGCTACCTTCTCAACCAGTGATCTCTCCCTGGCCAGGTAACATACCAACATTGATTAACCCATGTCACTTGCTTTGTGAGAGTAAGTAAGTTTTATAATATCGTTCATCAACATTAACAATGATATAGTCATGGTAAGTCGGGAGGCTGGAACTTAAGTTTACGCTTACTATTGTCTTTATAACAGAAAGTGAAGGGATGCATGTCCTTGGTGATGGCATGCATGACTTGTTCATGTTCATTCTACCTTGTGACTTTCATGTAAACATTTCCTTCAGTCTTATAAATCCTGCAAGGTATTTTTTCTACCTGTTTTCCGTGCTGCGTGTTGCCGGAGGGAGTTGAGGATGGGGAGGGAACCTTTGCTTTGCTCTCCGTTTCTTCTACTGCTGTTAAGGGCAATACATTTTGTTAAGTAGTGTTAAGGCCAGACCACCTGGCTGTGTGGTCTCTGAGTCTATGTAACTCCAAGCCTTTCTCGCGGCTGGCCTGGCTTCATCCTTAACTTATCTCTCGTATCAACTTGCTTTCGCCCTAAACCTTCCCCTCGTGTCCAGTCTCTCTTATCCGAAGGCTATCTCTCCTTCACCGTCTCTCTCATCCGATGTCTCTCTCTCGTATCCATCCTAACTCTCACCCCAAGGGTTTCTCTCGTATCCAGCCTTTCTCACAGCAAACCTCTCTCTCCTTCACAGCCTTACGTTTCCTCAACCCCTTCCTTGTGTCCAGCTTCTCTTATACGATTCTGTCTCATTCACAGCATCATTTTCATCCCAAGCGCCCCTCATGTCCAGCTTCTCTCATCCCAAGCTTCTGTCTCTTTAAAAGTCTCACTCTCATCCCAGACTTCCCTCCCATGTCCAGCCTAGCTCTCATCCCAGGGGTCTATCCCATATCCAGCATCTCTCATCCCAAGCCTTTCTCTTCTTCAGATCCAGAGTCCCATCCCAAGCCTGTCTTTCTCGTCCAGACTAACTCTCATCCCAAGCCTCTCTCGTGTCTAGCCTCTTTCCTCTCGAGCATCTCTCTCTCCTACACAGCTTCACTCTCCTCTCAGGCTCCTCTCTTGTTAAGCCTCTCTCCCTCTCGCATCCTAAGCCTCTCGATCATTCACAGCCTCACTCTCATCCCAATCCTCTCTCTCATATCCAGCCTAACTCTTATCCCCCCCCCCCCCGCCCCTTGTTCCCAACATCACCTTAATCCCAAGTATCTCTCTCGTGTCAAGCCATCTTCATACCAAGCCCCACTCTCCTTCACAGCCTCACTCCCCTCTCAAACCTCTTCCTTGTCCAGCCCTTCTCATCCCAAGCTTCTCGCTCCTCCACAGCCTCTGTCTCATCTCGATCCTCTCTCTCGTATCCAACTTAACCCTCAACCCAGGCTTCTTTCTCAAGACCAGCCTCTCTCATCTAACCAATATCGTTTTCATGCCAATCTTTTCTCACGTCCAGCCTCGCTTTCGTCACCAGCCTTTCTCTTTCTCTCAAGTCTCACTTTCAACCCAAGTCTTTCTCTGGCGTCCAGCCTCTCTCAAACAAACCTTTCTGCCACACTCAGCCTCACTCTCCTCCCACACCTCTCTTGCCTCCAGCTTTTCTCATCCCAAGCTTCTCTCTACTTCACTACTTTTTCTCACATTCCAAGTATATCTCTCGTGTCCAGCCTCGCTTATGAGAGATCTCTCTTTTACAACTTCAGTCTCCTCCCAAATTCTGGTGTCCAGCATCTCCCATCCCAAGCCTCTCTCTCATGATCAGCCTCTCTCATCACAAACTTCTTTCCCATTCACAGGTTTACACCTCCTCCCTCCCAAGCCTCTCTCTACTTCAAAGCCTCACTCTCCTACCAAGCCTCTCTCTCATTCCCAACCTCTCTCATCCTAAGCCTCTCTCTCCTTCAAAGCCTCACTCTCCGGCCACACATCTTGTGTTCAACCTCTCTCATCCCGAGCCTTTCTCTCCTACAAAGCCCCACTCTCATCCCAGGCCTCCCTCTCCCTCCCTCTACACCAGCGGTATTTAAACATTTTCAGCGTTGCAGGTCCACATGAATTTGGGGAAGAATTAAAGAAATTATGGAACTCTTTATAATGTATCCCATTTTCACAATGTTGCTTGAAATCTTACAATTGCACGTGCCGGGCTACCACAATAACAGCCACCTGATTGCCACTCTCCTGGAGGAGGAGGAAGAAGCCGATGTTGTGATAGTAAACATCACATGATGTATCACTAATGGTCATAAGATCAAACATTATGGCTACACATTCCGACAATCACCAGACTGTGTGTGGCACAGCACGAAGGACGGAGTCGCCCGCCAGTCTTGTACGAAGCACACTACAAGATCTCACTACTTCCTGCCGCTATCAGTACTTTCTATCAGTCAAGATACTCACACTACGTACGTACGTACACTGCTCTATTATCATTTGTACATCTTCACTACTGGCATTTTGGACCTTATCTGAATGAGTCAGACCAAATGATTATCAAGGAAACAGAATACATAACACTTGTCCACTGTCTTTGTCTTTCATACTCTATCTTTCATACTTGCTTGCCATTATTACACGAAAGTCCATTTGGGAACTTATCGTGTTTCATTTTCTCCGTGGACTCATAGGAAGATGAAAGCCGGCAAGGCAGCAGGTTTGGATGGTATTGCAGTGGAATTTATTAAAAAAGGGGGTGACTGTATTGTTGACTGGTTGGTAAGGTTATTTAATGTATGTATGACTCATGGTGAGGTGCCTGAGGATTGGCGGAATGCGTGCATAGTGCCATTGTACAAAGGCAAAGGGGATAAGAGTGAGTGCTCAAATTACAGAGGTATAAGTTTGTTGAGTATTCCTGGTAAATTATATGGGAGGGTATTGATTGAGAGGGTGAAGGCATATACAGAGCATCAGATTGGGGAAGAGCAGTGTGGTTTCAGAAGTGGTAGAGGATGTGTGGATCAGGTGTTTGCTTTGAAGAATGTATGTGAGAAATACTTAGAAAAGCAAATGGATTTGTATGTAGCATTTATGGATCTGGAGAAGGCATATGATAGAGTTGATAGAGATGCTCTGTGGAAGGTATTAAGAATATATGGTGTGGGAGGAAAGTTGTTAGAAGCAGTGAAAAGTTTTTATCGAGGATGTAAGGCATGTGTACGTGTAGGAAGAGAGGAAAGTGATTGGTTCTCAGTGAATGTAGGTTTGCGGCAGGGGTGTGTGATGTCTCCATGGTTATTTAATTTGTTTATGGATGGGGTTGTTAGGGAGGTGAATGCAAGAGTTTTGGAAAGAGGGGCAAGTATGAAGTCTGTTGGGGATGAGAGAGCTTGGGAAGTGAGTCAGTTGTTGTTCGCTGATGATACAGCGCTGGTGGCTGATTCATGTGAGAAACTGCAGAAGCTGGTGACTGAGTTTGGTAAAGTGTGTGGAAGAAGAAAGTTAAGAGTAAATGTGAATAAGAGCAAGGTTATTAGGTACAGTAGGGTTGAGGGTCAAGTCAATTGGGAGGTGAGTTTGAATGGAGAAAAACTGGAGGAAGTGAAGTGTTTTAGATATCTGGGAGTGGATCTGGCAGCGGATGGAACCATGGAAGCGGAAGTGGATCATAGGGTGGGGGAGGGGGCGAAAATTCTGGGAGCCTTGAAGAATGTGTGGAAGTCGAGAACATTATCTCGGAAATCAAAAATGGGTATGTTTGAAGGAATAGTGGTTCCAACAATGTTGTATGGTTGCGAGGCGTGAGCTATGGATAGAGTTGTGCGCATGAGGATGGATGTGCTGGAAATGAGATGTTTGAGGACAATGTGTGGTGTGAGGTGGTTTGATCGAGTGAGTAACGTAAGGGTAAGAGAGATGTGTGGAAATAAAAAGAGCGTGGTTGAGAGAGCAGAAGAGGGTGTTTTGAAGTGGTTTGGGCACATGGAGAGGATGAGTGAGGAAAGATTGACCAAGAGGATATATGTGTCGGAGGTGGAGGCAACAAGGAGAAGCGGGAGACCAAATTGTAGGTGGAAAGATGGAGTGAAAAAGATTTTTTGTGATCGGGGCCTGAACATGCAGGAGGGTGAAAGGAGGGCAAGGAATAGAGTGAATTAGAGCGATGTGGTATACCGGGGTTGACGTGCTGTCAGTGGATTGAATCAAGGCATGTGAAGCGTCTGGGGTAAGCTATGGAAAGCTGTGTAGTTATGTATATTTGCGTGTGTGGACGTATGTGTATACATGTGTATTGGGGGGGTTGGGCCATTTCTTTCGTCTGTTTCCTTGCGCTACCTCGCAAGCGCGGGAGACAGCGACAAAGTATAAAAAAAAAAAGAAATATATATATATATATATATATATATATATATATATATATATATATATATATATATATATATATATATATATATATATTCTTTCTTTCTTTCAAACGATTCGCCATTTCCCGCATTAGCGAGGTAGCGTTAAGAACAGAGAACTGGGCCTTAGAGGGAATATCCTCACCTGACCTCCTTCTCTGTTCCTTCTTTTGGAAAATTAAAAAAAAACAAGAAAGGGGAGGATTTCCAGCCACCCGCTCCCTCCCCTTTTAGTCGCCTTCTACGACACGCAGCGAATATGTGGGAAGTATTCTTTCTCCCCTATCCCCAGGGATATATATATATATATATATATATATATATATATATATATATATATATATATATATATATATATGTGTGTGTGTGTGTGTGTGTGTGTGTAAATGTATATATATATATATATATATATATATATATATATATATATATATATATATATACGAGCTAAGTGCATATGAACGAGCACTCTCATGAAACATAAAAACCTCCAACAGCCAGGATCGAACCCGGGACCCCTGTGCAACGGGCGGGAGAGCTACCGCTAGGCTATGATCGCCCCTGATACGGAAATAACTATTCGAATACTATGTACTCGAATGCCTTTGACCTGAAATGTAAGTTCAAGCCAGTAGGCCGACCCTGCACTTAGCTTGAATCCTTTTGTGTTCACTATAATCTTCTTTACTACATCTCCTCTCCTTAATCCCTTTATCTTCACTATGCAAGGCTTATTATAATCTTCACTACAGCCTCATCTTCATATGACATTATCTTGACTAAGCTGGTTTCAAGAAAGGCTTTAGATTTTACCCGCTCACACAAACAACGTACTTACACGGGGCCCGACCAGTGCAAATAGATGATTACACACACCTACACACCACCACCACCACTAACAATACACAGAGAAATAGCTTTTTCGGTTGGCTTTGGATCCGCCCTTGAACGTAGTTTGGAGGATTTGGGGGATCAGGTCAATAAGGTTAAGTTCACTACAACCTCATATTCACTAACGTGTATCTTCACTACTAGCTTATTTTCACTAAATTATATCTTCACTATACCCTCTTCTTCACTACCCCGTTATTTCTACCATACCATCATCATTGCACTCCCTGATGTTCACTAAAAAGTTCTTATCTTCACTACATATCATTTTGAATAAACTTTAATCTTTGATAACCCTTATCTCTACTACATTCGTATCTTCACTACATTCTTTTCTTCACTACAAGCTATCTTGACAATATCTTTATCATGACTATACTCATCCTCACTACACTCTCACTACACTGAGCCTCTGAGGGAATATTCGTACTTGGTCCCTTCTCTGATCCTTCCTTTGGAAAATTGAAAAAGAGAGGAGAGGATTTCCAGTCTCCCGCTCCCTCTCCTTTTAGTCGCCTTGTACGACACACAAGGAATATGAGGCAAGTATACTTTCTTCCCTATCCCCAGGGATAACAGCATCTGGTGTTCCCAGACGGTCACCCATCCAAGTACTAACCAGACCCAACGTTGCTTAACTTCCCTGATCGGACGATATATATATATATATATATATATATATATATATATATATATATATATATATATATATATATATATATATATATATATATATATATATATATATATATATATATATATATACATATATATATATATATATATATATATATATATATATATATATATATATATATATATATATATATATATATATATATATATATATACATACATATATATATATATATATATATATATATATATATATATATATATATATATATATATATATACACGACTGAAAATGAATTTCCCAAATAACAAAAATGGAAGCGCCGGGGTTTGAACCCGGGTCCTCTCGCATGCCAAGCGAGCGCTCTACCACTGAGCTACGCCCCCAAGAACATTTTCTGGCACTTAGTATTACATAAAGCACTGAGATTACCACGGCAAAATACTGCTTAACCGACCGTTGCCGACTAGCCGGAAAAATAACCACAGGGTAAGTCTCCATGTTCCTGTCGTAGGAGGAGGATCGCCAGAAGCTTCTGGAAGATTTCAAGGACGTCTTGGTGGACCTGACCCTTTCAGATAAGGTCGAAAACCCCAGTTCATTATGAAGATCTTCACTATAACGTTGGACGAACATACTGAATGTTGCACGCATGTGATGCGGACAAAATGAAAAAAGATAAAGACAAAAAATATGTCTGGTGTGGGTCTCGAACCCACGACCTTGAGTGTGTCAGACTCACGCTCTACCACTAAGCTAACCAGACAATAGAATATACGTCTGCTTCTTCAATTTGAATTAATGAAAATCTTTGCGAGGCAGCGTTAAGAAAAGAGAGATGTCTTTGACGAAATCTATATTGCTTGGCTCTTTCTTCTGTTCCTCATTATCGAAAGTAAACATACAGAAGGAGATATATATATATATATATATATATATATATATATATATATATATATATATATATATATATATATATATATATATATATATATGTATATATATATATATATATATATATATATATATATATATATATATATATATATATATATATATATATGTATATATATATATATATATATATATATATATATATATATATATATATATATATATATATATATATATATATATATATATATATATATATATCTCCTTCTGTATGTTTACTTACCAATCACCTTAGGAGCCAAGTTCCATCCATTATTGAATATATATATATATATATATATATATATATATATATATATATATATATATATATATATATATATATATATATATATATATATATATATATATATATATATATATATATATATATATATATATATATATATATATATATATTCAATAATGGATGGAACTTGGCTCCTAAGGTGATTTTGTTGTTGGAGTGGGACCTCCAGCCATTTTGTCCACCTTTTCCCTTTCTAGACATGTGGTGGTGCATTGGGTAGTGTGGCAACCTTCGTCTTCATCTTTTTGGGTGCAGGCTTGCAAACCTCGTGGAGTAGTTGTGGGGTTTGCTTCTTTGCTGCACCCGACATAGCCATCTGGGCGTAGCTATCTACCCGGACTGGTGGGTCAGCCAGCATAGCTACACGCTCACTCGATACCTGGGCTGGTGGACGAGCAGCCTTCCTTTCTTCCATGGCTACAGTCTGCCTAACGACCTGGAGTTGTGGAGCAGACATCCTTACTACCACCCAGGTTGGTTGGGCAGCCTTCTTTCGTTTCTTTGCTACACCCTTCTGGTTGGGCTGGTTGGGCAACTTTCTTTTTCCTCTTCTTCCATACAACCTGCCAACCGAATTCGTCTGCTGGTGGGTCCGTTTCTTTCATGGATACAACCTCTGTAGCCACTTGGGCTGGCCGGTCAACCTTCGGTTGTAGGTAAAAGTATATATATAGAATAATGTGGTTATCATCAGCAGCCAGAGGCCATTCCTCCCTCCTTGCCTGCAGAGTTCTTGATTTTCTGGAAAGTTCTACGAGATTCTGGTAAGATAAATACCATTGAGAGGACGTTGTTAGGGGACAGTCAGGTTCAGTTTAGAGTTGGTTGTGGGATGGTCCTTTTACTGTGTCGTATCAGCCAGATGGGTATTTCTTTTCACAGTTTTCGTTAAAGTTTGTTTTCTAGAAGCATAATCTAGAGCACTATTTTCCATATGTTTATCATTTTTTTTGTTATAATTTGATTATGATCATTAGTTTTGTTATTGTTGACTTTCAGATATTTGATGTTATGTTTGTGATTCCCGTGGAAGCGTCTGACATCTTGCTAGAAGACTTTCTGGTCACAATATTTCTGCACTGGGGAGTTGATCGTATTCTTTTATTGCAGGTTTTGTTATTATCTTGCTTTACAATAAGGTCTACTGGAGGTTTTCCCAATGCTGGTTGAACATATGTCCAGCAACAGGAGATGGCGTAAGATACAGTAATGATGAAACTTATCTATCTATATACCTATCTAAATATCGCTCTATCAATCTATCAATCTATGTATCTATCGATCTATCTTTATCTAAAAGTCAACAATAATGAAATCATTGATATATGAAGTATAACAATGTCCTCTCAATGGCAATTATCTCACCAGAATCTTCTAGAACCTTCCAGAAAACTATGAACTCTGCAGGCAAGGAGGGAGGAATGGTCTCCGGCTATTGATAAAACCATATTATTCCATATATATGTTTATATATACATATTTATGTATATATATGAATGTATATATAACGTACAGAATAATGCGGCCATCATCAGTATCGAAGAAAACTGAAAAGATGAGGTCCCACCGAGATTCGAACTCGGATTGCTGGATTTAGAGTCCAGAGTGCTAACCCTTACACCATGGGACCTGATAAGAAAAGATGTGATTTCATCTAAATGTTTTACATATAATCAACCAGAGGCCATTCCTCCCTCCCTGCCTGCAGGGTTCAATGTTTTCTAGAAGGTTCTCGAAGATTCTGGTAAGATCATTACCTTTGAGAGGTCGTCGTTAGGTGACAGTCAGGTTCACTCTATGGTTGGTGTTTGTAGTTGGTTGTCCGAGGATGTTGTTATACTTGATCAATTTTGTAATTGTTGACTTTCAGGTAGGAAGTACTCATTTACGATGCATCCTTGTACTCACAACAACCTTATGAGTCACTTCAAGATTTATCTTCACTACAACTTTATCTTCACTACACCATTAAGGTTGAAGTCAATGGTCACATTCACTACAATCTCAACACGACTGGTCTTATACCTAACCCATATTATCACTACATCCATGTACATGTATTTCTTGCAGAATAACGCAGATATCAATGATTTATGTGAAAGTTGACATATACAGCCTTACGTATCTATCAATCTATCTAATATCAGTTTTTTACCTATCTATCTATCTATCTATCTATCTATCTATCTACCTTTCTAAATCAGAAAGTCAACAATAATATCATTAATGATACGTATAACTACGTCCTCTCAATGGCAGTTCCTACCCAGAATCTTCGAGAACCTTCTAGAAAACCTTGAACCCTGCAGGCAGGGAGGGAGGAATGGCCTCTGGTTGATTATATGTAAAACATTTAGATGAAATCACATCTTTTCTTATCAGGTCCCATGGTGTAAGGGTTAGCACTCTGGACTCTAAACCCAGCAATCCGAGTTCGATTCTCGTTGGGACCTCACCTTTTTAGTTTTCTTAGAAACTGATGATGGAACTGAGCCATATAGTTGACCTTCGATGGACATATATTTCTTACGGCCCACCATTTTATTTAAGTATGAAGATCTCACGGCAGAGAGGAAACGTGTGATATTCAAAATCAAAAGCCGCAATTGCCCTCATGGTAATGGTCGACATGTTTGCAGACAGATGACACAGACATGTGAGAAGTTAGACAAATATGGACGTTCCTGGTTGCTGTATAGCCTAGGTTTATTATCACTTGTAATGAAGGAGAAATGTTGCACATTATTCCACACCTTTTTATCTAGGCTAGGTTAGGCTAGGATGAATAGGGTCCATAACGTAACAGAGCTGGGAAATGCATCATATCGGATCTGTATTTGTGCAAAATGGCGCAAGTTTGTGGAAGTGATTTACGCAATGCCGGAGAGAATCCACCTCCACCAGAAATAATGTCTCAGACCATACAATATCTGCTGTTGGACGAGCAGGGGACATTAGACCAATATATTCCTGTAGTTTACTGCTCTTCCCAAACACGCAGCAAGACATTCGTAAAAGCGTTAAACTGAACTTTTCCATCGGTTTTCATATCTTTAATTACTCAAACCAGTTCCAACAGATGGAAAAAATCATTTGAAAAATCAGAAATTATTAGCCTATAAAAAGCATTTTGATCGATCGTACCAAATATTTAATTATTTCTGTACCCGACAAAATATTCAGTCACTCCTATATCCAACATTTTTCCTGCTGGCTGGTGCCGCTAAAGTCATATGGTAATTTACCGCAATTAGATTATAGATATAGTCATCTATATGGAATGGCTCAGCGTGAAGAAACATATATATTTTCACTAAATCCTCCTCTTCACTACACTCCCATCTTCACTACATAGTTCTAACACAACATCTTGACTACACCATTGTATGACCACATTATCATATCATTGTGTTCTTATCTTCACCACAGCCTCGGCAAAATTGATGTTTTCTTTACACATCAGGGTAGATGGCCATCTTTATGATGACAGAGAACACACATAACATATTAAACCACTTATCTTTAGTCACTTTAATCTAATTTCTGCTGATAAAAACGAATTATAATGACAATCCTTGTGTTCTCTAATGGGACATTGCACGGCTGAAGGAACTGTTGTTAGGCACATGTATTAAACTATTGAGATATAAACTTAACTGTATTAAAGTACTGACTTCACTATATTAGACTTCTCTATATTAAGCTATGCTAGGATATGATCAGCTCCCAGGTTATATAAGGGCTGAGCCAGGACCGAGAGCATCATTTGAGCTGTGACCTCTGTCGAGTGAACATCTCTGCTCCGCCTTGCAAGCTCCCTCAACCTTTCCTCGAACACTTCAATATAATAATGTTCACCAAGGAGGTAGGACGATCCTCCTTTGTCCAGGAGATGGAATTTGAATATGTCCATGTATTTGACATGGGCTATGGCTGTGTGGACATGGAAGTGGAATACCCAGACGTGGAAGTGATGGATGGAGTGGACTTTGGCTGTGTGGATATGGAGGTGGAATACCCAGACGTTGAAGAGATGGATGGAGTGGAATTGGTGGAATACCCGGACGTGGAAGTCATGGATGGAGTGGAATTTGGCTGTGTGGATATGGAGGTGGAATACCCAGAAGTGGAATTGGAGGAAATGGAATATGGGTGAAGCTGGTATGAACGCCATATGGATTTGGTGAAGGTTGACCTCGTAATGTGTTGACGTAAAATAGGTCAACCACTGTGACCATGTAGCGGGGAGGGCCACATCCAGCAACCACGAAGCGAGCCCCACCACGGAGAAGTATCCTGGCTGCATCCACGTACGAGAACCACCGCGGGATTGCCGTCATCCAGTACTCCTGCTATGCCTCCTACAAGAAGGCACTTCTTGCCGACGTGACACCACTCTCCGTCAACGGTCGCTGTGCAAAAGTGAAACCTCACCGTCCCACTGATGCTGACCAAGTAATCTCGCCCACTCAAGTGGCATTGCAGCCCACACGCCCTACCAGACCCACCATCCATGAGGAAATGCAGCCCACCCCACTTGTCAGGCCCACCTTCAGGGAGACATGGCAGGTCTCAAGACCTGTCAGGCCCACCATTCAAGAACGACTTGGTCCCCCAACACATGTCAGGCCCAGCGTTCTAGACCGACTGGGACCAATAACACATGACATGTCCTACGTTACAGACCGACTGCACTCCGCACCACGTACGGGCGTTAAAAGGCGTGTCGAGATGACACACGCTCCCCGTGCCAAAAGATTCAGTTGGTGAGGAACCTGAGTTCTTTCTTCCTGCTGGTGCTGCAGGAGAACACGGCCCTAGAGTGGACACTGGAGGTGTGTTTGTGTTTGTGTTTGGGTTATCACTGAGGAACCAACACCAAAACAACTTTAGTTTCGCCCCGCCAAGGATTACGTTAATCTAGCGGAAGTCTGGCTTTCTCCCAGTAGTGGATGACACATAATATCTACGTAGGGACGTTGAAAAACAAAGAAAGAAAAAAAATGGGAACATTATCCCGCCCAAAAAATACATAAACTTACGGGGATAATTTCCTTCGTCTTCAAAGAAAAAATGAAACTCTTCCGACGCTACCGTGCCTTCCATAAAGCAACCCTCAAAGAAATCACTTTCTACACAATGCGCAAGGACTCGGTTAGCCAATCTTCATATGGCTGGGGCTATTGTTCCCTCTGATTGATTCATTTTTCAAGATTAAGGAAAGTTATAATAAAAATATTGTATTGAGTTTCTCCGTTGGCGTCAGGGTAAACACCCATCCCCCCCGAAGCTTGGTTACCTTTCCGTGGTGGGGGGGACTTCATGGATTGGGCAGTAGCAACCATCGTTGGTTGCTTCTGTTCAATCCATGAACGAAAAACCAAGCATCTTGAACGTAATTGTCGTATAAATTCACTTGGTGTCAAAACTGACGCGAAAGCTGTTGTCTCAATTTTGTCAGAAATGTTTGTGCGTTTCGGCCTGATGGCGGGAGTCGGTTTGGCGCTGTGGTCATGAGGGAATACGAGGAAGATTGGCAACCGTCCCAGAAGTAGCTACAGTGAGGCCCAGCACCTGTCCCTAATACTGTGGAAGGCACTCATGTAAGGTGTGCAGTGAGACGCAGCAGTAACAAGGGAAACGGACAACCAAAACAGCAATCTTGATCATCAGGAGGCTATCCAATGCTCAGAGTAGATAAGGACGATTATTGTATGGCTTCGCTCAGAGGATGAAAATCTTAGTATACAAGCTAGGCTTTTAAAGTGTCTCAAATCTATGGAGTATAAACAAAAATCTATGAAATTATTTCTTATGATATAGTAACCTGTAATGAGGTTAGTGATTTTGTATATTTTATGCAACCTACGTTAACAAAGTTGATCAGGGAATTGGCCAGATATATATATATATATATATATATATATATATATATATATATATATATATATATATATATATCATCTTGGTGTATGGGAAGGCCATATGGGAGATGGAGAGAGAGGCAGGAGCAGGAGAGAAATGATCAAACCTTCCCGCTTGTTCATAGTTGCTGCCTGAAATTTGTCTTCTGATAGTTCTACAGATTTTGTTTGTGTTTGTTATACTAGTTATTAACATAAGAAAATTGTAATATAATGATTAAAGAAAATTATGATAATTGTAATTTAGAATTGTTATAGGTCAAGATTTGTACGTGAAGCGGAAGGCCAAAATATGGTACGGGTCAGCCATTCGTGAGTGTAAGCGACAGCTATTGATAGTTACTGGCTTTAATTTATGATCATTTATGATATCTATTTTTTACTTTTGTGTTAGCTGTTTTAAGTATTTGTTTTGTTTGCAGACTAAAACTTCTCTTATATGTTATTGTTTCTTGGGAAATTCTAGTTAATCGAGACGTTCATAAAGAATTATTTTTGGTCAGTTTGTTATGTTTGAACAGACATGCATTGTGGTAAGGGACAGAATAAAAGTTACAGGTTTGCTTATATTTGTTATTATTAATTAGTATGTTTCTTCTCATTTCTATCAATAGCTGTTTAAAGTGTTTGTGTTGTATTTAGACAAAGTTCTTTTTCAAATCTTATTGATTACCACATGAAAGCTAGGCTCTATAAGTGTCAAGTAAACAATATGTGATATTTTGAGTTAAGTCGAGGTGCTATTTACCACTGGCGTTTAGATATTTGGGATCCTTGGGGATAGATTTGCCAAGATTATCACGGCCAAATTGACTGGATGGCAACCTAGGAACTAGGCAGAATTGGATATCATAAAAACCCTAAACAGTTGGTGGTTCCTGGGGCCTACCCTCCATCCTCTTGTAACTACGCTGCTGATTACCATTTTGTTCTTTATATTTTTCAGAGGAACAAGACACTTCTGCATCTCTGTAAAGTTAAGGACTCATTGAAATTAATTTTTCAGATATTATCTGCAGTAAAAGGTAAAGTTGACAAGCTACTTTGCTCTTCTTCATAATGGGTCTCCCCTGATGTTTTCAATTAATGTTTAGCCTACCTAAATTTTCCATTCGCGCTAATATATTTGGATGGTGTACGCAGACTGTAATTTGAAAGGAATGGCCTCGCTGAGCCCCAAGATGACCCTGTTTAAGAGAATACTTTTATTGTGAAGTAAAAATGTCGTACAAGATGTAAGTCATTTCCAAAGCTTTTCTCTTTTCCTCATGTTGCCACATTAAAGTATTTAGTTGAGCTAGTTTGTTTTTCCTTGAAACTGCATGAGATATTCATATGTGTGTAACTATGATTATTCTATTGATAATTTTATTTTATGGATTTCCCATGTTTTATGCTGATATCTATCTTCTTGTGTTTAATTACTTCATTCTGGTACCAGTTTTCACAACACATTATGTACTTTTGATTCTTATATTTGGTCTCCAGTTTATTCTTGCATTATGGCTTCACCAGTCTAGCGACAACAAAATTGGCTGTAATATTACTAATCCATGTAAACTGTTTCATTGTTTATCTTTGCTATGTACTGTACACCTCCAGTTGCCTTTTTTTCGTACCTTGCATCAAACCAATAATTTTCATATGTATTCCTCTCAGTGTTATTGTTTACCAGTAAATTAGTTTATGTACATGATTGCAGTCAGTTTTGTGTTTAAGGTTATTATATTTCTAGTCCTGGACATTTTAGTGTTGTGTGTTCCATATGTTATCTTTAGCTTCTATGTTAGAGGCTATTTTTGTTTCTTATTTGATATATTATATATGGAGAGTCTTCCTACGATCATAACATTATGTTTGTATTAAACCATGTTCACAGCTCCCTTACCGACTGCCACTGTGGTGTTGTGTGTTTTAGTTATCAGTTTTGTTTCTTGAATTAGACCATCGTTGGGATATTGATTTAATGCCATATTTCTACTCCTTGTATATTTCGACATGAAGGATATTATATGGGAAATCTATACTGCCATAACCTTAACAACAATATTTTTTTCCTTTAGTAAGCTTAACAATATTATTTTTCCTTTAATGACCTTAGCAATATCTTTTTCCCATTGGTGTGATTGACAATATTTTTTTCCCTTTACCATTGCTCTTACTACGTCTCTTCAGAAAACTAGTATAAAAATGGTATTTTCACTTTCAAAGTAATGTAATGACATAACGACTAAAAGATCTGATAACATACCAACCTCTTTAAAGCTAACAGGTGATCAATTTGAGACCTGTCATTCACTGGTGTAAAGTTAATTTTTGTGCAGTGTGTTATTTAAGGTTATACTCAGGCATCTGAAGAATTCACACATATGTGTTAACTACAGGGAGGTAATGACCAGGTCATCTAACTACTAATTCCAGCTTATGACATGTGTTCATAGTGCCAATTATATCAAAACGCACTACTACAATTTATGCTTTAACTGCAGTCATTTGTATCACCTCCACTGTACATCACTGTCATCCACTGGAGACTACTCAGAACACTGGACGTACAGCAGCCATTCAGAAAATAACTTACAACACTCCGTCACAAACATCTTCACCTCGAGCACAAATTTCCAATAAACAGCATTACAGAATGCGCATTTTCAGTCTTCACAAATAGATCATTCTACGCCACAGAACTGCAATGACAAACTAAAGATTTTGCAATTCAGTGCTAGTAATGATAAGAACAAATACACAGAAATTCTCAACTAATTAAGAGAATGCAGTATCCTTGTAGCACTCATCTAAGAAGCTAGTCTCACATCCAGATCTCACAGCTGTAAGAAATAACAGACAAGGAGTAGGTACTCATAACACTTATTCACCAAACCATAATTTTCTTCACAACTGACAACATACAACAGCTCACAGACAACAACAATATCCTATAAACACAGTACTAGGTGCAAGATAATCAACATCTGCATACCTCCTCACTCTACATACCCCATAAGATACACTACCCAACAGCAGAACCTCGGTAAGATGCTCCCATTATTAAAGATTTGAATGTCCACTTTGTTCAACATTCACACTTATGATCTCTGAGGTGAATTTCTTCAACTGTAACTTCTCAGTATACTTAACCTATGCAACTAACCAACCAACCAGACTCCCAGTCCACCACCTCCTGCAGCTAACTTTGTGAAACAACATTCTGCTCACACCAGCATTACATGGAAGGATGCTACGGCAACCATCCTCTGACCACTTACCCATCCTGAGCACACTCCATCCAGCTCACCCAGTCAATACAAAAGACAGCTACCTGGGTCAGAGGAGTGCAACGTGACGACCACCTGAGTGCTGGATCACTAAACAGGCGTCACTAACCCTCCAGATACCCAGGCGGTTAGTACTGGTAATATACCTCCCTGGTTGTTAGCTTCCTACAAACTACTACCTACTCCCATAAATTACACACATCGTAAAGTAAAGAAACCACCTTACACATGCACACAGGAGTGAAAACATATTTTACACTTACAAGGTTAAGAGACGGGGCAACACGAGTGTACAAATCCTTCCTCAAAAGACTCACGTGATAATGATTAAAGTAGTACACACACACACACACACACACACACACACACACACACACACACACACACGCACACACACACACACACACAGAGCAGCGCCAGGCTGGAGGCGGGGCATCGTGACGTCACAGGCAAGTCCCTCCCCCCGCCAGATCCAAACATGTGTTGTGTCTGGTGATGGCGGTTCAAGATTTCCCACATTAATATTGATCTTTACATTATCATCCACTCCCAAAGTCACCTGGCATTCTTGTGTTTCAACAACAGACGTGATATATGCAACACCAGGCAAACATTGTACCATTATCTGATAGGTTAATTGGTGCACAATCAAGAACCAGTGAATTTCATGGCCGCCATAAGTAAGTAAGGAAGGTGACTTTAATGATGATAAATACGACCTGGTATGGCTGTGTCTACACACTACCGCCATCTGGTCAACATTGTACATACCAACATTTAAACTGTGACATTTAACCACAAGGTTTAAAGTCACTCATGAAAACGCGAACTTAAAATCTATCCATTTAAATCTACCATTCATCAATAAACATTTAAACACCGTCATTTGAACGTAAACCTTCCAGCTGCGTTATTTTACCAGAGTCCTTTAAGATACGTCATATAAACACAAAACTTAAATGTACGTTAAGTTTGTGCAAACCATCATTGAAACTCAAACTTTTGAATTAGAATTGTAATGAAAATGCGAATTTTTAACTCTGTCAAATTACAGCTATTGTACAAAATGATTTACTTAATTGACAAATTTTAATGTCAGTTAATTTAACGATATCCTTTGTGGTTCATCTTTGAAACACAAACCTTTAAACTTTGTCTCTAGAACTGAACACAACTATTAAGTTTCATAACTGGAATGGAAATTTGAATAATCTATCAAAATTCGTCATATAACGCGAACTTTTAAATCCTTCCATTCAGTTGGGCCGTTACTTGCCTGGCTGCCATTCATAATATGTCCTTTTATATTGTATGTTGACTACGCTCTCATTCATTCGTCATTTGGATCGTCTCACTGATATTCCATTCATAAACTTCATTCCTAAAGCTTATTTTTGACCGCCATGTTGCTTCCTCAAGGTTTATAATTCTTTATGTATTTAATAATAGAAGATTCTATGAAATTTCTCGTTGTACTGGAATTAGTTAATAATGCCATCTCAGTTATACATTTAATAATAGAAGATTCAATGATATTTCTCGTTGTACTGGAGTTAGAGTTGATAATGCCATCTCAGTTATTAACTCTACTCAAGTACCACGAGAAATATCACTGAATCTTATATTTCTGAATACACAAAGAATTATGGTCTTAATATTAGTGATGGTCTATACAAATTGGATAACTTTAATGTTGATAAAATTTGTAAACAATTCACCTTCTTGTCCACATAATAAGTTTATGATGCGCTTGTTGTCTGTCTTGGACAATCACATGTTTACCATATGGCGTCCTAGCTACGTTTCTTCGTTGTATATCATCAACTGACTGTTATATTTCTCTCTTGTATCTCCCCTGATGATGTGAGTTTTACACGAAAGTGCACTTGGGAACTTATCGTGTTTATTTTCCCTGTGAACTCATAAGAATATACTTGATCACGTGCAAAATTGCGATCCTTTTCAATATATATATATATATATATATATATATATATATATATATATATATATATATATATATATATATATATATGTATATATATATATATATATATATATATATATATATATATATATATATATATATATATATATATATATCCTTCAGTATGTTTACTTTCGATACTGAGGAACAAAAGAAGGAGCCAAACAAGTAAATTTCGTCAAAGACATCTCTCTTTTCTTAACGCTGCCTCGCAAAGATTTTCATTAATTCAAATTGAAGAAACAGACGTATTTTCTATTGTCTGGTTAGCTCAGTGGTAGAGCGTGAGTCTCACACACTCAAGGTCGTGGGTTCGAGACCCACATCAGACATAATTTTTGTCTTTATCTTTTTTCATTTTGTCCGCATCACATGTGTGCAACATTCAGTATGTTCGTCCAACGTTATAGTGAAGATCTTCACAATAAATTGGGGTTTTCGACCTTATCTGAAAGGGTCAGGTCCACCAAGACGTCCTTGAAATCTTCCAGAAGCTTCTGGCGATTCTCCTCCAACTGCTGGGCACATCAGAGTTAACATGGGCCGGACATCGGTTGTGGAACGACTTAATCTCCTTCCGGTAGTTAGCAGGGATGATAATGAGGGCTCTGACCTCATACCAGGTCAGCTTGGTTCCAGTCTATTGCTTAGTTCCAGTCTATTGCTTAGTTCCAGTCTATTGCAACGACAATAAAAAAGTAAAACTCATTTCTTCGTGGAAAATTGAGAGGAAAACACGACAGCAACATGGAGATTTACCCTGTGGTTATTTTGCCGGCTAGTCGGCAACGGTCGGTCAAACACTATTTTGCCGTAGTAATCTCAGTACTTCATATAATACTATGTCACAAAATATGTTCTTGGGGGCGTAGCTCAGTGGTAGAGCACTCGCTTGGCATGTGAGAGGTCCCGGGTTCAAACCCCGGCGCTTCCATTTTTGTTATTTGGGAAATTCATTGTTTTCAGAGGTATAAGTTTGTTGAGTATTCCTGGTAAATTATATGGGAGGGTATTGATTGAGAGGGTGAAGGCATGTACAGAGCATCAGATTGGGGAAGAGCAGTGCGGTTTCAGAAGTGGTAGAGGATGTGTGGATCAGGTGTTTGCTTTGAAGAATGTATGTGAGAAATACTTAGAAAAGCAAATGGATTTGTATGTAGCATTTATGGATCTGGAGAAGGCATATGATAGAGTTGATAGAGATGCTCTGTGGAAGGTATTAAGAATATATGGTGTGGGAGGCAAGTTGTTAGAAGCAGTGAAAAGTTTTTATCGAGGATGTAAGGCATGTGTACGTGTAGGAAGAGAGGAAAGTGATTGGTTCTCAGTGAATGTAGGTTTGCGCCAGGGGTGTGTGATGTCTCCATGGTTGTTTAATTTGTTTATGGATGGGGTTGTAAGGGAGGTAAATGCAAGAGTCCTGGAAAGAGGGGCAAGTATGAAGTCTGTTGGGGATGAGAGAGCTTGGGAAGTGAGTCAGTTGTTGTTCGCTGATGATACAGCGCTGGTGGCTGATTCATGTGAGAAACTGCAGAAGCTGGTGACTGAGTTTGGTAAAGTGTGTGGAGGGAGAAAGTTGAGAGTAAATGTGAATAAGAGCAAGGTTATTAGGTACAGTAGGGGTGAGGGTCAAGTCAATTGGGAGGTGAGTTTGAATGGAGAAAAACTGGAGGAAGTGAAGTGTTTTAGATATCTGGGAGTGGATCTGTCAGCGGATGGAACCATGGAAGCGGAAGTGGATCATAGGGTGGGGGAGGGGGCGAAAATTTTGGGAGCCTTGAAAAATGTGTGGAAGTCGAGAACATTATCTCGGAAAGCAAAAATGGGTATGTTTGAGGGAATAGTGGTTCCAACAATGTTGTATGGTTGCGAGGCGTGGGCTATGGATAGAGATGTGCGCAGGAGGATGGATGTGCTGGAAATGAGATGTTTGAGGACAATGTGTGGTGTGAGGTGGTTTGATCGAGTAAGTAACGTAAGGGTAAGAGAGATGTGTGGAAATGAAAAGAGCGTGGTTGAGAGAGCAGAAGAGGGTGTTTTGAAATGGTTTGGGCACATGGAGAGAATGAGTGAGGAGAGATTGACCAAGAGGAGATATGTGTCGGAGGTGGAGGGAACGAGGAGAAGAGGGAGACCAAATTGGAGGTGGAAAGATGGAGTGAAAAAGATTTTGTGTGATCGGGGCCTGAACATGCAGGAGGGTGAAAGGAGGGCAAGAAATAGAGTGAATTGGAGTCATGTGGTATACAGGGGTTGACGTGCTGTCAGTGGATTGAAGCAAGGCATGTGAAGCGTCTGGGGTAAACCATGGAAAGCTGTGTAGGTATGTATATTTGCGTGTGTGGACGTGTGTATGTACATGTGTATGGGGGGGGGGGGGCCATTTCTTTCGTCTGTTTCCTTGCGCTACCTCGCAAACGCGGGAGACAGCGACAAAGTATAAAAAAAAAAAAAAAAAAAAAATATATATGTATATATATATATATATATATATATATATATATATATATATATATATATATATATATATATATATCGTTCGATCAGTCAAGTTAAGCATCGTTGGGTCTGGTTAGTACTTGGATGGGTGACCGTCTGGGAACACCAGATGCTGTTATCCCTGGGGATAGGGAAGAAAGTATACTTGCCACGTATTCCCTGCGTGTCGTACAAGGCGACTAAAAGGGGAGGGAGCAGAAGGCCGGAAATCCTTTACTCTCATTTTCAATTTTTCAAAAGATGGAACAGAGAAGATATAAAGATATTGTAAAGATGTAATTAATATAAGATATAAGAATGAATGGAAGATACGGATGTAGCTGAAACAAGGAGTAATGAAGATTAAGGTGCAATGAAAATTATTCTGTAGTCAAGATGAATATATATGTTGAGTTTTTTTATTGAACATCAAGAAGTAATGATAATGATGAGAGTGTAGTGACGATGAGGGTTTAGTTAGGGAGAGGTGACAATTGCCTTTACAATGATGATAAGGAGGTAACACAATGAGGAACACAAACTTTCCAAAGCTACGTTCAAGTCAGACTTTGAACTAAGTTCGGTAAACAGAAGGATGATGTTAAGATGAGAGTGTAGTGAAGAAGAGTATAGTGATGATAAGGATGTTGTCAAGATAGGTTGTAGTGAAGATACGAATGTAGTAGAGATAAGGGTTATTAAAGAGTAAAGTTTATTCAAAATGATTGTGTAGTGAAGATAAGAACTACTTTTAGTAAACATCTGGGAGTGCAATGATGATGGTATGGTAGAAATAACGGTGTAGTGAAGAAGAGGGTATAGAGAAGATATCATTAAGTGAAAATAAGCTAATAGTGAAGATACACGTTGGTGAATATGAGGTTGTAGTGAACTTCACCTTATTGACCTGATTCCCCAAATCCTCCAAACTCCGTTCAAGGGCCGATCCAAAGCCAATCAAAAAGGCTATTTCTCTGTGTATTGTTAGTGGTGGTGGTGGTGTGTAGGTGTGTGTAATCATCTATTTGCACTGTATTAGGAGGGGGTTTTACACTCGTGGGGCCCCGTGTAAGTACGTTGTTTGTGTGAGCGGAAAAATCTAAAGCCTTCCTTGAAACCAGCTTAGTCAAGATAATGTCATATGAAGATGAGGTTGTAGTGAAGATTATAATAAGCCTTGCATAGTGAAGATAAAGGGATTAAGTAGAGGAGATGTAGTAAAAAAGATTATAGTGAACACAAAAGGATTCAAGCTAAGTGCAAGGTCGGCCTACGGGCTTGAACTTATATTTTAGGTCAAAGGCATCACCAGTACACCCCGGCCAGCCTCCAAGTTTATCCGTACACACACACACACACACACACACACACACACACACATAAGTATATATATGTATATATATATATATATATATATATATATATATATATATATATATATATATATATATATATATATATATTTCTTTTTTTTTTTTAACTATTCGCCATTTCCCGCGTTAGCGAGGTAGCGTTAAGAACAGAGGACTGGGCCTTTTTTGGAATATCCTCACCTGGCCCCCTCTGTTCCTTCTTTTGGAAAATTAAAAAAAAAAAGAGAGGGGAGGATTTCCAGCCCCCCGCTCCCTCCCCTTTTAGTCGCCTTCTACGACACGCAGGGAATACGTGGGAAGTATTCTTAATCCCCTATCCCCAGGGATATATATATATGTATATATATATATATATATATATATATATATATATATATATATATATATATATGTGTGTGTGTGTGTGTGTGTGTGTGTGTGTGTGTGTGTGTGTGTGTGTGTGTGTGTGTGTGTATATACACTGTACCAGAAGCGTTAACAAAAGCTCATTTGGTGAAATCGTGTTTCCTCACATTAAATGTTATCCCAGATATCAAAAATTCTTCTCTTTGGTCTTTCATTTTCTATGTTTTCCACTTGACTTTCCTCAGTCGAAGTGATTTACCGTTCATGTTTTAGATTAAACTATATTTGTCAATTTACCAATTCCCTCTCCCATCTCATCATGACGCTTCTTATTGTTCTTTGATTTGAATCCTCAGTTTTCACCTCTCCTTCAACATTATAACCTCTGAATCTGTGAGTGTGTAATTACCTATTTTTACTGTGTGAGGAGAGAGTTCTACACTCGCCAGGCCAAATCTCTAGAACATTCTATACTATTATACAACTTGTAAGATTTATGTATGGTGTCTGCCTTAACCATGACCTCATTCTTCTTATTCCATTCATCAACCACTCTTATATAAACTTTAAAATTACTTCTCTGAATGTATTTGAACAATATTGTCCTAATTTCATGGTATGTTCTCTAGGTTTGTGTGTGTGTGTGTGTGTGTGTGTGTGTGTGTGTATGTGTGTGTCTGTGTGTGTGTGTGTGTGTTTGAGTATTTTCAGAAAGTAACTGTGTACTATTCAACAAGGATTTCCCAAAAGCCGTTTACCTCATATCCTTTTATTTTGATGCTTGAAAATGGCTAAGTTTTCGTCAAAGTGTTTTTTGTCTTATTAGTATTTATAATGATTTATTGATTCAAAAAGTATTGGTATTTCGAAACTATTTAGATCCTTCAACATCTCTAGCCATCTTCACTACACTCTCAACACCACTAGCCATCTTGACTATTTCTTCGACACCTCTAGATTTCATCAAATAATGATCGCAACAAAACTAAATGAATCCGTCTACATATCCAGATTTGTATGGATTTAATCTGGATAGATCTGGTTAAGTGACGTCACATAACCCAGGAGTATATAAGGCCGGCGGCGAGAGAAGTGTAATCATTTGAGGATGGGACTCCGTACCGACAACATCTCCTCTCACACTCTCCGGCAAGGAGAAAATTTGGTAAGTGCACCTCAGGCCGGAATCAAAATGAGTGTTCCAGTTGTAAAGTTGACCCAGAAGGATGTAAATGACCTGGTGGTCATGAGAGAGGTGGGTCGGGGAGGCAACGCCAAGATTGAAACGGTGTTGTTCCGTGGATCGTGTTGCGTCATCAAAACCCTTCTGGACGGAGTGAGTTGGAAAAGTCTTATGGATGAAGCCGACATTCACAGGAGACTGGCTGGGGCTGGAGGAGCCCCTCTCCTTCGAGCAGTGTGCCGCAACCCTCCACTGATCATCTTAAGCCACACTGGCCAGCCTTATGATAAGTACATGAGAACATGTCGGTCGGACGAGGAACTGGTCGAGTCCGCCATCATGGTCGCTCGTCGGCTGATGGAAATCCATAAGAAAAACATTGTCCATAATGACGTCAAGGTCGAGAATGTGACGGTGACGATGGGTGACAAGCCAGAGTTTCACATCATCGACTTCGGCTTGAGCGTTAAGAAGGGAAGCTGCGTTGAGTACAATGTTCCTGACCTGTGGTTGGCCCCTGAGGTCAGGGAGCGCAAGCCGGTCTCCCCAGCCAGTGACGTCTTCTCTTTTGGGCATCTAATGAGGCACGTGTCCATCCTGGTCAGGAAGCAGGGTGTGCGGGAAAGCCTCCAGGATCTTTACCAAACAGCGACCCACAGCGACCCCTCAGAGAGACCAGCTCTGCCACTTATTATTGGTGAGCTGAAGAAGGTGATGAGGTCAGTCCGCCGGAGGCGTACCAGAGGAGGGGGCCAACGGAACCAGAGGAAGGGCAGGAAATGAGGTGCCCTTCCTCAACTATCTACCTCACAATAAGAACTTTGTTTTAGAGGAAATTATTATTTTTACATATCTTAAAACGGGATAGACGTTTATTTTAGAGGAAATTAAAATATTTATTTAAAACGGGAAAAAATTATGGAACTCGATATGCAGCCACCTCCTCGTGGTGAGTTCTGGGTGATAAGAGATCAAACATCTCTTATCAGCTAAGAGTTGCATACAAACGTATTTCCTGATAAGTAAAAGACGACTGGATAATGTTCTTATGATCTTAAATGTTCTTAGAGTCTGGCTAGTATTATCTTGGAGGTCTTCTGTCCCCTACAGCTCGGGCTGGACCCAGATTGTAACATGGACAACGATAAATGATCTTAGACTAGCTATCATGGTCAGCGATAGATGACTTAGCCTAACCATTATGGACAACGAAAAGTGATCTTAGCCTAACCATCATGGACAACGCTAAATTATCTTAGCCTAGCCATCATGGACAGCGATAAATGATCTTAGCCTAGCCATCATGGTAAATGAATAATGATCTTATCCTTACTATCATGGACAACGATAAATGGTCTTAGCCTAGCCATCATGGTAAATGATAAATGATCTTATCCTAGCCATCATGGTAAATGATAAATGATCTTAGCCTTGCTATCATGGACAACGATAAATGGTCTTAACCTAGCCATCAAGGCCCATTTTCAGTCGTCCATCATAAATTTGCATGTTATTCTAATATCATTAGTAGTTTTAACCTTATAAAAGACTGACTTGCTTCAGTTGTATGTTTTCATACAAGAACAAATTGAAGTGTCCCAAGCATTTTGAAATGGCATTTGTACTACTTAACTCTCGATGTTAGTGAAAACATGTGAGATAACCACGACTGAGCAGCTTTCCTGTGTGCTGTGAATTTATTACCCTCCTTTTGCCTCTCTCTCTCTCTCTCTCTCTCTCTCTCTCTCTCTCTCTCTCTCTCTCTCTCTCTCTCTCTCTCTCTCTCTCTCTCATCAAAATATTCGAAATTATGAAATTCAGTGTAGCCAAACTTTTGATTTTCTTGTTTGTCTTGTAAAGTGGATCGTAGGGAATTGTTGATATATATATATATATATATATATATATATATATATATATATATATATATATATATATATATATATATATATATATATATATATATTCTATTTATTTATTTTGCTTACTCGCTGTCTCCCGCGTTAGCGAAGTAGCGCAAGGAAACAGACGAAAGGATGGGCCAACCCACCCACATACACATGTGTATACATACACGTCCACACACAGCACATATACATACCTATACATCTCAATGTATACATATATATACACACACAGACATATACATATATACCCATGTACATAATTCATACTCTCTGCCTTTATTCATTCCCATCACCACCCCGTCACACATGGAATAACAACACCCTTCCCCCCTCATGTGTGCGAGGTAGCACTAGGAAAAGACAAGAAAGGCCCCATTCGTTCACACTTAGTCTCTAGCTGTCATGTAATAAGGCACATATATATATATATATATATATATATATATATATATATATATATATATATATATATATATATATATATATATATATATATATATATATATATATATATATATATATATGTATATATATATATATATATATATATATATATATATATATATATATATATATATATATATATATATATATATATATATATATATATACATATATATATATATATATATATATATATATATATATATATATATATATATATATATATATATATATATATATATACATATATATGTATATATATATATATATATATATATATATATATATATATATATATATATATATATATATATATATATATATATATATTATCCCTGGGGATAGGGGATTAAGAATACTTCCCACGTATTCCCTGCGTTTCGTAGAAGGCGAATAAAAGGGGTGGGAGCGGGGGCTGGAAATCCTCCCCTCTCGTTTTTTTTTTTAATTTTCCAAAAGAAGGAACAGAGGGGCCAGGTGAGGATATTCCAAAAAAGGCCCAGCGCTCTGTTCTTAACGCTACCTCGCTAACGCGGGAAATGGCAAATGATTTAAAAGAAAAGATATATATATATATTTCTTTTTATTTTCTTCTTTTTTGCTTTGTCGCTGTCTCCCGCGTTTGCGAGGTAGCGCAAGGAAAAAAGATGAAAGAAATGGCCCAACCCACCCCCATACACATGTATATACATACGCCCAC
>NC_092231.1:48834217-48892947 GCF_036320965.1 Panulirus ornatus
AGAATGGAAATGATCAATGAATCTTAACATTTACTTTGACTCCAATTGGCTCATCTCCATTATTTATATATACTGAAAGTTGTTCATAAGAAATTAACAGGTGTCAGAGGAAGATAGATAATCTACATTTTCATGACTAAACGATGTTGTTCTTTTGACAATAGCTGTACTTGACCTAAGGTTTTAACGTTATTACAGTAACATATGAAGAAGTTGATGATATTCCAGGAAAAGTTACAGATTGACATTCAGTAAACAAACCTCTCAACATAAACTAACCCCCTGCCTGCCACCTGTGAGGAAAGAAACTCACATGATCCTAATGTTTTCATTTGAAGCTTACTAATGCCTGGTAATCCAGAAATGATAAGCAGACAGTAAAATACAGTGATCAATATGTACGTCATAATGTAAGTGGTGTTGACTAACTATATCTGAAATATTACCTGTTTCATTCTTGCTACTAACACATGACACCGAAAGTTGCCTGATAGTCTTATTACGTACATTAATACACTGTTGTCTTAGGCTTTACATACTCTACAAATATACACCTAAATCCTTCTCTCCTGCCTTGATAGTTTTATTTCCACATCTAAGATGACACTGTAGTTTGCCTGCTATGTGTACACAGTGTAAACATATGTCTACGGTGAATATCACTGGCCATTGTACACTGACGTTGTTCAGCAATGTAGACCCAGGAGAGAACCTTAAACACCATTACGGTATTTTGTGATGGACGAAAACTTGACTCAATACAAGAAAAATAATTAAACCTTTACTGAGTCTGAGAACCTATCATTGATTGTCATAGAATCCAGATGTAAAATGCATATTGCTACCGGATTTCTATAGAAAGTACGTGGGACATTGTATTTAAGCAAATCATCTAATACGATAATGAAAAAAATCCCATAACTTTTCTGGAGCACAGGGTACAGAAATGTATGTAACATAAAACCGGTAAAATTAACATATCTAAAATAAAGATTTCTATTTTGCAGATAACATAAATGTTTTACATGTAGAAATCAGTAATATCTTCAACAACCAAGAATAATACCATCAAATTTTATATTACAAGGTTTTCATCCGGCTTTTACTCATTAAAACGATATTGCCTACAGGAAAGTAATATAGTTATTATCAGAAGTTATGAGTTTATATTCTTCAAAACTTTAGTACGATCCTTTATGTATACTTTGAAAAATAGACCTGTTTATTTTACTGTGATGAACACTAATGAAAAAATTATCCGCCTTTTACTTAGAAATATCATTTATGAATTAAGCTAAAGTATTTTTCAGAGAAAATCTATATTGATATAAAAAAAACAACAAACAATCAAGTTTGATAAACTAGAGTTCATTAAATGACAAATAAAGAATATGATATGTGAATTTCAACAATTTTATTAACATCACAAAAGCAAATACATAACCCAAACAATATAAATCATCAAAAGTTATAAAAAAGAAGCCTTCTCATGACGTAAGCACTTACAGTATCGGCGGAATCCGGTAACACCTCTTGAATAGCATGTGGAAGACAGAGTAGAGTGGCTAGGCTCAGAAGCATGTTCTCCACTTCAACTGACTAATGATATGTTAAGACAACACAAACCACATACATCGATTGTGAGGATGGAATCAGGGATGAAACATCTATAACTAGAAAGGTTAAAGATACAAAGATGGTGAAATACCTTTACCCGGGATCAGTAGCACCTGTGGCAATGGACACACCTTTGTAATGCTTGATCACTTACAACTGATCAACTTTAATACGAAAGTCTTAGGTATTGTCCCTCAGGAAAACTTTTTATAAATATTTATAAAACACATATATATGTTAGATATACACTATCTCTAGAATATATCTTTACCTGGGACGTGTAACACTTGTGTGGATAGACACAGATTTGTAATACATGATATATTACACGAAATGAACTTCACTAACGAAGAGTTATTTAATGCGTCGTTGGAGAACATTAATCAAATACCTATATAGAATTTTTATGTTAGATAAAAGGCATTTCTTGATAGTAAACATAAGAGATTATGATGAAAGATAAAGGACGTAGAGGTAAAAATTTTGTTAAAAAGATGAAATACTCCTGCCTTAAACTAGCTCCTTGTATTGCATTTTCAGTTAGATACCAGCATGATAATGCATTCTATTCTTTATAATCATAAATGTTTATGTTCTTAACACGTTTTTATCATTTCTTATATAATCTTAAGGATTCAGGCTTAAAGATCTTGGTTATGAACAACCATTATAATGCAACACAATACATATTCATCATAAACAAATCATTTATCACAATAACCATTATGTTTGTACCAGATTCTTTAAGTCCTCAGTCACGTTTGTTAATATATAAGAGAATTTTCCGCCACTGACAAGTGGCTCCGTGGTGTAGTGGTTAGCACATCTGCCTCATAAACAGTTGGTCCGGGTTCGATTCCCGGCGGGGCCTTTGTTTTAAGTATTTTTTTGTGACCGTAAATACTCGTAGGTAGGCTCTCTCTCTCTCTCTCTCTCTCTCTCTCTCTATCTATATATATATATATATATATATATATATATATATATATATATATATATATATATATATATATATATATATATATATATATATATATATATATATCCGGCAAGAGGCAAGTTGATATGCGCTGGGTGGGTGGGTGGGTGGGTGTGGTGCAGAGTGGCTCGCCATCATATGGCAAGAACTTCATCGCTTTCACTCAGTCACACAATCTACATTCATAGTGGCTGGCTGGGGAGAGAGAGAGAGAGAGAGAGAGAGAGAGAGAGAGAGAGAGAGAGAGAGAGAGAGAGAGAGAGAGAGAGAGAGAGAGAGGAGTTCTGCCTTAAGAGTTCATCTAACGAGATTTTGCCAAAAGGCAGGGCAAGCGCGTAACGCTCTCCGCAGAGAAATATATTGTCACGAGGAAAAAGATCAAAGTGGTGGGAGTAAGGTGTTGTGATGTGTTATGTCTGGGAAGGAGAGGTTGTATGTTTGTGGAGTGAGAGCCAGCAGACAACGTCTGGGTGAGACAGGAAGGTAAGAAAGCTGCCTGAGTCAGAGGAGTGGTAATTAACAGCCACTAAAATGCCACGTGGTGCCTGGAAACTGTAGTGACGTAAGTGACATGGGGGCCTGCATGGGTCTGCTGGTGGTGTTGGTGGTGGGTGGGTGGGTGGGGGGTGGTGGTGGGTGGGTGGGGGTGGTGTTGGGGGGATGGGGGGGTTGGGTTAGAAGGCACACGCAAAAGTCAAAGAGAAAAACCTATATATTGTCAGCGTGACAATGGAGGTGCAAGTGTTGTTATTCTTGGACCTGAAGCGAGATATTCATCAATTGTATTCTCACACATATCTATAGTAATGCTTTCAACCACAATCTAATTGGTAAATGATTGTGTAAATGATTCCTCAATCTTGTTAAGGAAAAGTATTTCACCTCATCATCTGAGGTCAAACGTTTGCCCACCAGTTTGTGTTTATCAACGTGACGTCATTAGTAGACATGTTTATACCTCATAGTGATTTGTGTTGGTAATACAGACAGTTAGTTTGGCTCTATTTGCTATGAACTTAACTTTAAAGTAAAGTACACACGGTAGAAGGTATCTTCCCGGATGTGTCCAATTAATTTAGAAATGATCAATACGACTCGTGTTGTCTGGGTAGAGTTGGTGAGTGTGAATGTGGATATATTTCGTCATAATTATGGTAACTCATCTTTATAAACAATTCCATCAAAATATAAATCATTATAACATTTATTATGACAATTTGTCCCTGCCTGGCACGGGGTCTTGTCGGTCTGCCGCTCTGTAACAGGTCAACATGTATGTGTATCGTGGGATTTACTGGTTATTAACAGGTAAAGGTCATTAAACCAGAAGCTGTACCATACAGTACAACATACTATAACAGTATTTGCTACTTGGTAACAGGAATATATGTATGTTGTTACATTTAGAAGGTTATGAAGAGCTAAAGTCATGACGCCTTCATCCATATCATACGTCATACATCAAATGTATAACAGATTGTATATATGTTGGAGTGTTACCGGACTCCGCCTGCATGAGGTTCCACCACAGGTGTAAAGTCACCTTCGACGTGGTAATATTATCGTTAATGGCCAGAAACATCTCGTCATGGAACTTCTCACTCCAAAAGAATCCAACATTTACCTGCTACTGATTGTAGCGCAGCCTTAGAGTTACAGGAGCCCCATGAAAGTGGTCCTGGAGTTATAGAACTGATCATCTTGGATGATATAACATCAGTGAGCAGTTAAAGGTCATTGAACTTAATTACTTAATATAAACATTGAATATAGAAAACGTGATGACGGCGTGACATAAAGCTATGAATATCTTTCTTGATTACTGAGTGTCAGGACGGGTTCTGCTGGCCCAGCAGGACTTGAAGAATTTTGGAGGAGTTTGTTGGAGGGTCTTGTGAGTGTGGTGGTGCAAGATGATCATCGAGAAAGCTCTTGTAACTGCTTGACCTTAACTGTTTCATGAAACTGATGACCTGTAGAGATCGTCTACTGAAGCTGGTGTCATTTCACATATGTACTAATCTGTACAACTTCTTATAAGAACTTATTGTATTAAAGACGTAAATCTCCCGAGGAATTGTGCAGATCATAATCGGTTTTTAGTAAAGACAACACAAAAGGATTTTCATACTTCACCAAACTATTTTGAAAACATGTTTATAATGAAATTATCAACACTTGTCTCTAAGTTTTCAGTATTCTGAGGAACTTAATAAATACATTTATCAAATTAAGGTTTTTACAATATTTTGAGGAGTATATATCGAAAGCTGGAAGTGAATTATCACCATAGTTACATAAATTGTTTATATAGGACACGTAATTATTCTTTTCTTGTTTAAACCGTGCATCAGTATATAGGGATGAATTATAATTTCATTATTCTTTACATAAATGAATCAGTTTTCACCAGCTGGGAAGTAAACGTTACTTTCAAAACCAATGTGCAGCCATCCAGCCAGCCAGCCTGGCCTCCAGAGAAGTTATGACATACATTTATCATCAGTATGGAATGACTAATGAACTGTACATATTAATTTTCTCTTGGAAAATATATGGTATATATTCCATGGTAATATGTATGTAATGTAATCTCTTCTATCTATTCATTTGTCTATCGTCATTACGCCATTCCTAATCTAATGGTGTGTAAGAACCAATCATATTGGCCGAAAATAGTAACGTAAATACGTTTAAGAATAAACATGATAATATTTTGCTTCACCTCCACTTGTGACAGCATTTGCGTCTCCTTAGTCACTTAGACAGACTGCAGGTTTTTCTCTTTGAATTATCTGTTTACCTTTCTACTTTCACCAGTGTAATCTGATATTCTGATATCTGCCACTATCACAAACACCATCAAAATGACCCATTGGTCTGTTGCTGTTTGACTTCCTTTGTATTCCTTTTGATAACCAGATTTCCTGCTGCTCCTTCCCTGGGTGGGCAGGTGATGGCAGGATTCACCCAGCCAGGTCAGCTCCCCCACCATGACTGGACCTGCTGCTGCCTCTTGTCACTTTTATATGTGGCTACTGTGATAATGGAGGTTTGGGTTAAAGAGAAAGTAACATATCCTGGCCACACTCTTGTTGCTCGAATTCATATAAGCAAAGTCCACATACAGCACGACTGTCCTATGATAATTCAGTAGAGGTGAATAATAGAAAGATAATGAAATACAAATTAGCCATCATGTGAAGTGTATATGCTCTGACGTATGATACGAATTCAAGCTCAATAACGTTTGGCTGTTAATATCAATTAATATCAAAATGAAGACCAGTCTGGACTGGCAGGGAAGGGTAGGTAAGGTGTTCATAAGTTGTGTTACATATATGACAGGTGTGTTGTTACCTTACTGTAGGTAAGGTGTTCATAAGTTGTTACATATATGACAGGTGTGTTGTTACCTTACTGTAGGTAAGGTGTTCATAAGTTGTGTTACATATATGACAGGTGTGTTGTTACCTTACTGTAGGTAAGGTGTTCATAAGTTGTGTTACATATATGACAGGTGTGTTGTTACCTTACTGTAGGTAAGGTGTTCATAAGTTGTGTTACATATATGACAGGTGTGTTGTTACCTTACTGTAGGTAAGGTGTTCATAAGTTGTGTTACATATATGACAGGTGTGTTGTTACCTTACTGTAGGTAAGGTGTTCATAAGTTGTGTTACATATATGACAGGTGTGTTGTTACCTTACTGTAGGTAAGGTGTTCATAAGTTGTGTTACATATATGACAGGTGTGTTGTTACCTTACTGTAGGTAAGGTGTTCATAAGTTGTGTTACATATATGACAGGTGTGTTGTTACCTTACTGTAGGTAAGGTGTTCATAAGTTGTGTTACATATATGACAGGTGTGTTGTTACCTTACTGTAGGTAAGGTGTTCATAAGTTGTGTTACATATATGACAGGTGTGTTGTTACCTTACTGTAGGTAAGGTGTTCATAAGTTGTGTTACATATATGACAGGTGTGTTGTTACCTTACTGTAGGTAAGGTGTTCATAAGTTGTGTTACATATATGACAGGTGTGTTGTTACCTTACTGTAGGTAAGGTGTTCATAAGTTGTGTTACATATATGACAGGTGTGTTGTTACCTTACTGTAGGTAAGGTGTTCATAAGTTGTGTTACATATATGACAGGTGTGTTGTTACCTTACTGTAGGTAAGGTGTTCATAAGTTGTGTTACATATATGACAGGTGTGTTGTTACCTTACTGTAGGTAAGGTGTTCATAAGTTGTGTTACATATATGACAGGTGTGTTGTTACCTTACTGTAGGTAAGGTGTTCATAAGTTGTGTTACATATATGACAGGTGTGTTGTTACCTTACTGTAGGTAAGGTGTTCATAAGTTGTGTTACATATATGACAGGTGTGTTGTTACCTTACTGTAGGTAAGGTGTTCATAAGTTGTGTTACATATATGACAGGTGTGTTGTTACCTTACTGTAGGTAAGGTGTTCATAAGTTGTGTTACATATATGACAGGTGTGTTGTTACCTTACTGTAGGTAAGGTGTTCATAAGTTGTGTTACATATATGACAGGTGTGTTGTTACCTTACTGTAGGTAAGGTGTTCATAAGTTGTGTTACATATATGACAGGTGTGTTGTTACCTTACTGTAGGTAAGGTGTTCATAAGTTGTGTTACATATATGACAGGTGTGTTGTTACCTTACTGTAGGTAAGGTGTTCATAAGTTGTGTTACATATATGACAGGTGTGTTGTTACCTTACTGTAGGTAAGGTGTTCATAAGTTGTGTTACATATATGACAGGTGTGTTGTTACCTTACTGTAGGTAAGGTGTTCATAAGTTGTGTTACATATATGACAGGTGTGTTGTTACCTACTGTAGTAAGGTGTTCATAAGTTGTGTTACATATATGACAGGTGTGTTGTTACCTTACTGTAGGTAAGGTGTTCATAAGTTGTGTTACATATATGACAGGTGTGTTGTTACCTTACTGTAGGTAAGGTGTTCATAAGTTGTGTTACATATATGACAGGTGTGTTGTTACCTTACTGTAGGTAAGGTGTTCATAAGTTGTGTTACATATATGACAGGTGTGTTGTTACCTTACTGTAGGTAAGGTGTTCATAAGTTGTGTTACATATATGACAGGTGTGTTGTTACCTTACTGTAGGTAAGGTGTTCATAAGTTGTGTTACATATATGACAGGTGTGTTGTTACCTTACTGTAGGTAAGGTGTTCATAAGTTGTGTTACATATATGACAGGTGTGTTGTTACCTTACTGTAGGTAAGGTGTTCATAAGTTGTGTTACATATATGACAGGTGTGTTGTTACCTTACTGTAGGTAAGGTGTTCATAAGTTGTGTTACATATATGACAGGTGTGTTGTTACCTTACTGTAGGTAAGGTGTTCATAAGTTGTGTTACATATATGACAGGTGTGTTGTTACCTTACTGTAGGTAAGGTGTTCATAAGTTGTGTTACATATATGACAGGTGTGTTGTTACCTTACTGTAGGTAAGGTGTTCATAAGTTGTGTTACATATATGACAGGTGTGTTGTTACCTTACTGTAGGTAAGGTGTTCATAAGTTGTGTTACATATATGACAGGTGTGTTGTTACCTTACTGTAGGTAAGGTGTTCATAAGTTGTGTTACATATATGACAGGTGTGTTGTTACCTTACTGTAGGTAAGGTGTTCATAAGTTGTGTTACATATATGACAGGTGTGTTGTTACCTTACTGTAGGTAAGGTGTTCATAAGTTGTGTTACATATATGACAGGTGTGTTGTTACCTTACTGTAGGTAAGGTGTTCATAAGTTGTGTTACATATATGACAGGTGTGTTGTTACCTTACTGTAGGTAAGGTGTTCATAAGTTGTGTTACATATATGACAGGTGTGTTGTTACCTTACTGTAGGTAAGGTGTTCATAAGTTGTGTTACATATATGACAGGTGTGTTGTTACCTTACTGTAGGTAAGGTGTTCATAAGTTGTGTTACATATATGACAGGTGTGTTGTTACCTTACTGTAGGTAAGGTGTTCATAAGTTGTGTTACATATATGACAGGTGTGTTGTTACCTTACTGTAGGTAAGGTGTTCATAAGTTGTGTTACATATATGACAGGTGTGTTGTTACCTTACTGTAGGTAAGGTGTTCATAAGTTGTGTTACATATATGACAGGTGTGTTGTTACCTTACTGTAGGTAAGGTGTTCATAAGTTGTGTTACATATATGACAGGTGTGTTGTTACCTTACTGTAGGTAAGGTGTTCATAAGTTGTGTTACATATATGACAGGTGTGTTGTTACCTTACTGTAGGTAAGGTGTTCATAAGTTGTGTTACATATATGACAGGTGTGTTGTTACCTTACTGTAGGTAAGGTGTTCATAAGTTGTGTTACATATATGACAGGTGTGTTGTTACCTTACTGTAGGTAAGGTGTTCATAAGTTGTGTTACATATATGACAGGTGTGTTGTTACCTTACTGTAGGTAAGGTGTTCATAAGTTGTGTTACATATATGACAGGTGTGTTGTTACCTTACTGTAGGTAAGGTGTTCATAAGTTGTGTTACATATATGACAGGTGTGTTGTTACCTTACTGTAGGTAAGGTGTTCATAAGTTGTGTTACATATATGACAGGTGTGTTGTTACCTTACTGTAGGTAAGGTGTTCATAAGTTGTGTTACATATATGACAGGTGTGTTGTTACCTTACTGTAGGTAAGGTGTTCATAAGTTGTGTTACATATATGACAGGTGTGTTGTTACCTTACTGTAGGTAAGGTGTTCATAAGTTGTGTTACATATATGACAGGTGTGTTGTTACCTTACTGTAGGTAAGGTGTTCATAAGTTGTGTTACATATATGACAGGTGTGTTGTTACCTTACTGTAGGTAAGGTGTTCATAAGTTGTGTTACATATATGACAGGTGTGTTGTTACCTTACTGTAGGTAAGGTGTTCATAAGTTGTGTTACATATATGACAGGTGTGTTGTTACCTTACTGTAGGTAAGGTGTTCATAAGTTGTGTTACATATATGACAGGTGTGTTGTTACCTTACTGTAGGTAAGGTGTTCATAAGTTGTGTTACATATATGACAGGTGTGTTGTTACCTTACTGTAGGTAAGGTGTTCATAAGTTGTGTTACATATATGACAGGTGTGTTGTTACCTTACTGTAGGTAAGGTGTTCATAAGTTGTGTTACATATATGACAGGTGTGTTGTTACCTTACTGTAGGTAAGGTGTTCATAAGTTGTGTTACATATATGACAGGTGTGTTGTTACCTTACTGTAGGTAAGGTGTTCATAAGTTGTGTTACATATATGACAGGTGTGTTGTTACCTTACTGTAGGTAAGGTGTTCATAAGTTGTGTTACATATATGACAGGTGTGTTGTTACCTTACTGTAGGTAAGGTGTTCATAAGTTGTGTTACATATATGACAGGTGTGTTGTTACCTTACTGTAGGTAAGGTGTTCATAAGTTGTGTTACATATATGACAGGTGTGTTGTTACCTTACTGTAGGTAAGGTGTTCATAAGTTGTGTTACATATATGACAGGTGTGTTGTTACCTTACTGTAGGTAAGGTGTTCATAAGTTGTGTTACATATATGACAGGTGTGTTGTTACCTTACTGTAGGTAAGGTGTTCATAAGTTGTGTTACATATATGACAGGTGTGTTGTTACCTTACTGTAGGTAAGGTGTTCATAAGTTGTGTTACATATATGACAGGTGTGTTGTTACCTTACTGTAGGTAAGGTGTTCATAAGTTGTGTTACATATATGACAGGTGTGTTGTTACCTTACTGTAGGTAAGGTGTTCATAAGTTGTGTTACATATATGACAGGTGTGTTGTTACCTTACTGTAGGTAAGGTGTTCATAAGTTGTGTTACATATATGACAGGTGTGTTGTTACCTTACTGTAGGTAAGGTGTTCATAAGTTGTGTTACATATATGACAGGTGTGTTGTTACCTTACTGAGCCTCATAGTTTGCCTGATCTTCGTAACGTTCATCACGATCACTTTATGTAATAACTCACAATGATATATAATCTCCACATCTCACTCCGTCACTCATAGTCGAGTTCTTTAATATAACACCATTGCAAAACAAAATTGCTCAGTAACCAAAGATATTAGCGCCGTGTGCCTTAATTACTAATCTATCCTCATTCTTACTAAAAAAAGACAAGAACATTCATCTATCGAGGCTTCTAATGAATCTAATAGTCTATCAATGATGACATTTATATTCATCTTCCCTCAACCTTCTGAAATGTTAATCTTCTTTCATGTGTAACCTCAGAATCAGTTCAGGTTTTGCCACACTAAAACCATAAATTCATGAACTTGGTATTTTCAACTACTTTCCCATTACAACTGAGTGGAGCAAGACAACCCTTTTTCTGCTGAAGTGTACGTTATGAAGGTGCTTCTCTACTCTCGTCCCAAGCCTCTCTCTCCTGTCCTGCCTGACTCTCGTCCCAAGCCTCTCTCTCCTGTCCAGCCTGACTCTCGTCCCAAGCCTCTCTATATCTCCAGCCTCTCCCATCCTAAGCCTCTCTCTTGCCCCGCCTCTCTCACCCCACACCATCTCTCCTTCACAGCCATACTTCCATCCTGGGATACTCTCTCGTGTGCAGCCTACCTCTTATCCCAAGCCTCTCTCTCGTGTCTATCTTATCTCTCTTTAAAATGGGGCTTGATCATAATTTGTCACTCTCCACTATGGAATAATTCAGTTAATCAGTTATCATAACGCAGTGGTATATCATGCTACCTTCTCAACCACTGATCTCTCCCTGGCCAGGTAACATACCAACATTGATTAACCCATGTCACTTGCTTTGTGAGAGTAAGTAAGATTTGTAATATCATTCTTCAACATTAGGAATGATATAGTCATGGTAAGTCGGGAGGCTGGAACTTAAGTTTATCCTTACTATTGTCTTTATAACAGAAAGTGAAGGGATGCATGTCCTTGGTGATGGCATGCATGACTTGTTCATGTTCATTCTACCTTGTGACTTTCATGTAAACATTTCCTTCAGTCTTATAAATCCTGCAAGGTATTTTTTCTACATGTTTTCCGTGCTGCGTGTTGCCGGAGGGAGTTGAGGGTGGGGAGGGAACCTTTGCTTTGCTCTCCGTTTCTTCTACTGCTGTTAAGGGCAATACATTTTGTTAAGTAGTGTTAAGGCCAGACCACCTGGCTGTGTGGTCTCTGAGTCTATGTAACTCCAAGCCTTTCTCGCGGCTGGCCTGGCTTCATCCTTAACTTATCTCTCGTATCAACTTGCTTTCGCCCTAAACCTTCCCCTCGTGTCCAGTCTCTCTCATCCGAAGGCTATCTCTCCTTCACCGTCTCTCTCATCCGATGTCTCTCTCTCGTATCCATCCTAACTCTCACCCCAAGGGTTTCTCTCGTATCCAGCCTTTCTCACAGCAAACCTCTCTCTCCTTCACAGCCTTACGTTTCCTCAACCCCTTCCTTGTGTCCAGCTTCTCTTATACGATTCTGTCTCATTCACAGCATCATTTTCATCCCAAGCGCCCCTCATGTCCAGCTTCTCTCATCCCAAGCTTCTCTCTCTTTAAAAGCCTCACTCTCATCCCAGACTTCCCTCCCATGTCCAGCCTAGCTCTCATCCCAGGGGTCTATCCCATATCCAGCATCTCTCATCCCAAGCCTTTCTCTTCTTCAGATCCAGAGTCCCATCCCAAGCCTGTCTTTCTCGTCCAGACTAACTCTCATCCCAAGCCTCTCTCGTGTCTAGCCTCTTTCCTCTCGAGCATCTCTCTCTCCTACACAGCTTCACTCTCCTCTCAGGCTCCTCTCTTGTTAAGCCTCTCTCTCTCGCATCCTAAGCCTCTCGATCATTCACAGCCTCACTCTCATCCCAATCCTCTCTCTCATATCCAGCCTAACTCTTATCCCCCCCCCTCAACATCACCTTAATCCCAAGTCTCTCTCTCGTGTCAAGCCATCTTCATACCAAGCCCCACTCTCCTTCACAGCCTCACTCCCCTCTCAAACCTCTTCCTTGTCCAGCCCTTCTCATCCCAAGCTTCTCGCTCCTCCACAGCCTCTGTCTCATCTCGATCCTCTCTCTCGTATCCAACTTAACCCTCAACCCAGGCTTCTTTCTCAAGACCAGCCTCTCTCATCTAACCAATATCGTTTTCATGCCAATCTTTTCTCACGTCCAGCCTCGCTTTCGTCACCAGCCTTTCTCTTTCTCTCAAGTCTCACTTTCAACCCAAGTCTTTCTCTGGTGTCCAGCCTCTCTCAAACAAACCTTTCTGCCACACTCAGCCTCACTCTCCTCCCACACCTCTCTTGCCTCCAGCTTTTCTCATCCCAAGCTTCTCTCTACTTCACTACTTTTTCTCACATTCCAAGTATATCTCTCGTGTCCAGCCTCGCTTATGAGAGATCTCTCTTTTACAACTTCAGTCTCCTCCCAAATTCTGGTGTCCAGCATCTCCCATCCCAAGCCTCTCTCTCATGATCAGCCTCTCTCATCACAAACTTCTTTCCCATTCACAGGTTTACACCTCCTCCCTCCCAAGCCTCTCTCTACTTCAAAGCCTCACTCTCCTGCCAAGCCTCTCTCTCATTCCCAGCCTCTCTCATCCTAAGCCTCTCTCTCCTTCAAAGCCTCACTCTCCGGCCACACATCTTGTGTTCAACCTCTCTCATCCCGAGCCTTTCTCTCCTACAAAGCCCCACTCTCATCCCAGGCCTCCCTCTCCCTCCCTCTACACCAGCGGTATTTAAACATTTTCAGCGTTGCAGGTCCACATGAATTTGGGGAAGAATTAAAGAAATTATGGAACTCTTTATAATGTATCCCATTTTCACAATGTTGCTTGAAATCTTACAATTGCAGGTGCCGGGCTACCACAATAACAGCCACCTGATTGCCACTCTCCTGGAGGAGGAGGAAGAAGCCGATGTTGTGATAGTAAACATCACATGATGTATCACTAATGGTCATAAGATCAAACATTATGGCTACACATCCCGACAATCACCAGACTGTGTGTGGCACAGCACGAAGGACGGAGTCGCCCGCCAGTCTTGTACGAAGCACAATAAAATATCTCACTACTTCCTGCCGCTATCAGTACTTTCTATCAGTCAAGATACTCACACTACGTACGTACGTACATTGCTCTATTATCCTTTGTACATCTTCACTACTGGCATTTTGGACCTTATCTGAATGAGTCAGACCAAATGATTATCAAGGAAACAGAATACATAACACTTGTCCACTGTCTTTGTCTTTCATACTTGCTTGCCATTATTACACGAAAGTCCATTTGGGAACTTATCGTGTTTCATTTTCTCCGTGGACTCATAGGAAGATGAAAGCCGGCAAGGCAGCAGGTTTGGATGGTATTGCAGTGGAATTTATTAAAAAAGGGGGTGACTGTATTGTTGACTGGTTGGTAAGGTTATTTAATGTATGTATGACTCATGGTGAGGTGCCTGAGGATTGGCGGAATGCGTGCATAGTGCCATTGTACAAAGGCAAAGGGGATAAGAGTGAGTGCTCAAATTACAGAGGTATAAGTTTGTTGAGTATTCCTGGTAAATTATATGGGAGGGTATTGATTGAGAGGGTGAAGGCATATACAGAGCATCAGATTGGGGAAGAGCAGTGTGGTTTCAGAAGTGGTAGAGGATGTGTGGATCAGGTGTTTGCTTTGAAGAATGTATGTGAGAAATACTTAGAAAAGCAAATGGATTTGTATGTAGCATTTATGGATCTGGAGAAGGCATATGATAGAGTTGATAGAGATGCTCTGTGGAAGGTATTAAGAATATATGGTGTGGGAGGAAAGTTGTTAGAAGCAGTGAAAAGTTTTTATCGAGGATGTAAGGCATGTGTACGTGTAGGAAGAGAGGAAAGTGATTGGTTCTCAGTGAATGTAGGTTTGCGGCAGGGGTGTGTGATGTCTCCATGGTTATTTAATTTGTTTATGGATGGGGTTGTTAGGGAGGTGAATGCAAGAGTTTTGGAAAGAGGGGCAAGTATGAAGTCTGTTGGGGATGAGAGAGCTTGGGAAGTGAGTCAGTTGTTGTTCGCTGATGATACAGCGCTGGTGGCTGATTCATGTGAGAAACTGCAGAAGCTGGTGACTGAGTTTGGTAAAGTGTGTCGAAGAAGAAAGTTAAGAGTAAATGTGAATAAGAGCAAGGTTATTAGGTACAGTAGGGTTGAGGGTCAAGTCAATTGGGAGGTGAGTTTGAATGGAGAAAAACTGGAGGAAGTGAAGTGTTTTAGATATCTGGGAGTGGATCTGGCAGCGGATGGAACCATGGAAGCGGAAGTGGATCATAGGGTGGGGGAGGGGGCGAAAATTCTGGGAGCCTTGAAGAATGTGTGGAAGTCGAGAACATTATCTCGGAAATCAAAAATGGGTATGTTTGAAGGAATAGTGGTTCCAACAATGTTGTATGGTTGCGAGGCGTGAGCTATGGATAGAGTTGTGCGCATGAGGATGGATGTGCTGGAAATGAGATGTTTGAGGACAATGTGTGGTGTGAGGTGGTTTGATCGAGTGAGTAACGTAAGGGTAAGAGAGATGTGTGGAAATAAAAAGAGCGTGGTTGAGAGAGCAGAAGAGGGTGTTTTGAAGTGGTTTGGGCACATGGAGAGGATGAGTGAGGAAAGATTGACCAAGAGGATATATGTGTCGGAGGTGGAGGCAACAAGGAGAAGCGGGAGACCAAATTGGAGGTGGAAAGATGGAGTGAAAAAGATTTTTTGTGATCGGGGCCTGAACATGCAGGAGGGTGAAAGGAGGGCAAGGAATAGAGTGAATTAGAGCGATGTGGTATACCGGGGTTGACGTGCTGTCAGTGGATTGAATCAAGGCATGTGAAGCGTCTGGGGTAAGCTATGGAAAGCTGTGTAGTTATGTATATTTGCGTGTGTGGACGTATGTGTATACATGTGTATTGGGGGGGGTTGGGCCATTTCTTTCGTCTGTTTCCTTGCGCTACCTCGCAAGCGCGGGAGACAGCGACAAAGTATAAAAAAAAAAAAAGAAATATATATATATATATATATATATATATATATATATATATATATATATATATATATATATATATATATATTCTTTCTTTCTTTCAAACGATTCGCCATTTCCCGCATTAGCGAGGTAGCGTTAAGAACAGAGAACTGGGCCTTAGAGGGAATATCCTCACCTGACCTCCTTCTCTGTTCCTTCTTTTGGAAAATTAAAAAAAAACAAGAAAGGGGAGGATTTCCAGCCACCCGCTCCCTCCCCTTTTAGTCGCCTTCTACGACACGCAGCGAATATGTGGGAAGTATTCTTTCTCCCCTATCCCCAGGGATATATATATATACAGTCACCCCCTTTTTTAATAAATTCCACTGCAATACCATCCAAACCTGCTGCCTTGCCGGCTTTCAAGCTTTGCGGAAGATGAAAGCCGGCAAGGCAGCAGGTTTGGATGGTATTGCAGTGGAATTTATTAAAAAAGGGGGTGACTGTATTGTTGACTGGTTGGTAAGGTTATTTAATGTATGTATGACTCATGGTGAGGTGCCTGAGGATTGGCGGAATGCGTGCATAGTGCCATTGTACAAAGGCAAAGGGGATAAGAGTGAGTGCTCAAATTACAGAGGTATAAGTTTGTTGAGTATTCCTGGTAAATTATATGGGAGGGTATTGATTGAGAGGGTGAAGGCATGTACAGAGCATCAGATTGGGGAAGAGCAGTGCGGTTTCAGAAGTGGTAGAGGATGTGTGGATCAGGTGTTTGCTTTGAAGAATGTATGTGAGAAATACTTAGAAAAGCAAATGGATTTGTATGTAGCATTTATGGATCTGGAGAAGGCATATGATAGAGTTGATAGAGATGCTCTGTGGAAGGTATTAAGAATATATGGTGTGGGAGGCAAGTTGTTAGAAGCAGTGAAAAGTTTTTATCGAGGATGTAAGGCATGTGTACGTGTAGGAAGAGAGGAAAGTGATTGGTTCTCAGTGAATGTAGGTTTGCGGCAGGGTTGTGTGATGTCTCCATGGTTGTTTAATTTGTTTATGGATGGGGTTGTTAGGGAGGTAAATGCAAGAGTCCTGGAAAGAGGGGCAAGTATGAAGTCTGTTGGGGATGAGAGAGCTTGGGAAGTGAGTCAGTTGTTGTTCGCTGATGATACAGCGCTGGTGGCTGATTCATGTGAGAAACTGCAGAAGCTGGTGACTGAGTTTGGTAAAGTGTGTGGAAGAAGAAAGTTAAGAGTAAATGTGAATAAGAGCAAGGTTATTAGGTACAGTAGGGTTGAGGGTCAAGTCAATTGGGAGGTGAGTTTGAATGGAGAAAAACTGGAGGAAGTGAAGTGTTTTAGATATCTGGGAGTGGATCTGTCAGCGGATGGAACCATGGAAGCGGAAGTGGATCATAGGGTGGGGGAGGGGGCGAAAATTTTGGGAGCCTTGAAAAATGTGTGGAAGTCGAGAACATTATCTCGGAAAGCAAAAATGGGTATGTTTGAAGGAATAGTGGTTCCAACAATGTTGTATGGTTGCGAGGCGTGGGCTATGGATAGAGTTGTGCGCAGGAGGATGGATGTGCTGGAAATGAGATGTTTGAGGACAATGTGTGGTGTGAGGTGGTTTGATCGAGTAAGTAACGTAAGGGTAAGAGAGATGTGTGGAAATAAAAAGAGCGTGGTTGAGAGAGCAGAAGAGGGTGTTTTGAAATGGTTTGGGCACATGGAGAGAATGAGTGAGGAAAGATTGACCAAGAGGATATATGTGTCGGAGGTGGAGGGAACGAGGAGAAGAGGGAGGCCAAATTGGAGGTGGAAAGATGGAGTGAAAAAGATTTTGTGTGATCGGGGCCTGAACATGCAGGAGGGTGAAAGGAGGGCAAGAAATAGAGTGAATTGGAGCGATGTGGTATACAGGGGTTGACGTGCTGTCAGTGGATTGAATCAAGGCATGTGAAGCGTCTGGGGTAAACCATGGAAAGCTGTGTAGGTATGTATATTTGCGTGTGTGGACGTGTGTATGTACGTGTGTATGGGGGTTGGGCCATTTCTTTCGTCTGTTTCCTTGCGCTACCTCGCAAACGCGGGAGACAGCGACAAAGTATAAAAAAAAAAAAAAAAAAAAAAAAAAAAAAAATATATATATATATATATATATATATATATATATATATATATATATATATATATATATATATATATATATATATATATGTGTGTGTGTGTGTGTGTGTGTGTAAATGTATATATATATATATATATATATATATATATATATATATATATATATATATACGAGCTAAGTGAATATGAACGAGCACTCTCATGACACATAAAAACCTCCAACAGCCAGGATCGAACCCGGGACCCCTGTGCAACGGGCGGGAGAGCTACCGCTAGGCTATGATCGCCCCTGATACGGAAATAACTATTCGAATACTATGTACTCGAATGCCTTTGACCTGAAATGTAAGTTCAAGCCAGTAGGCCGACCCTGCACTTAGCTTGAATCCTTTTGTGTTCACTATAATCTTCTTTACTACATCTCCTCTCCTTAATCCCTTTATCTTCACTATGCAAGGCTTATTATAATCTTCACTACAGCCTCATCTTCATATGACATTATCTTGACTAAGCTGGTTTCAAGAAAGGCTTTAGATTTTACCCGCTCACACAAACAACGTACTTACACGGGGCCCGACCAGTGCAAATAGATGATTACACACACCTACACACCACCACCACCACTAACAATACACAGAGAAATAGCTTTTTCGGTTGGCTTTGGATCCGCCCTTGAACGTAGTTTGGAGGATTTGGGGGATCAGGTCAATAAGGTTAAGCTCACTACAACCTCATATTCACTAACGTGTATCTTCACTACTAGCTTATTTTCACTAAATTATATCTTCACTATACCCTCTTCTTCACTACCCCGTTATTTCTACCATACCATCATCATTGCACTCCCTGATGTTCACTAAAAAGTTCTTATCTTCACTACATATCATTTTGAATAAACTTTAATCTTTGATAACCCTTATCTCTACTACATTCGTATCTTCACTACATTCTTTTCTTCACTACAAGCTATCTTGACAATATCTTTATCATGACTATACTCATCCTCACTACACTCTCACTACACTGAGCCTCTGAGGGAATATTCTTACTTGGTCCCTTCTCTGATCCTTCCTTTGGAAAATTGAAAAAGAGAGGAGAGGATTTCCAGTCTCCCGCTCCCTCTCCTTTTAGTCGCCTTGTACGACACACAAGGAATATGAGGCAAGTATACTTTCTTCCCTATCCCCAGGGATAACAGCATCTGGTGTTCCCAGACGGTCACCCATCCAAGTACTAACCAGACCCAACGTTGCTTAACTTCCCTGATCGGACGATATATATATATATATATATATATATATATATATATATATATATATATATATATATATATATATATATATATATATATATATATATATATATATATATATATATATATACATACATATATATATATATATATATATATATATATATATATATATATATATACACGACTGAAAATGAATTTCCCAAATAACAAAAATGGAAGCGCCGGGGTTTGAACCCGGGTCCTCTCGCATGCCAAGCGAGCGCTCTACCACTGAGCTACGCCCCCAAGAACATTTTCTGGCACTTAGTATTACATAAAGCACTGAGATTACCACGGCAAAATACTGCTTAACCGACCGTTGCCGACTAGCCGGAAAAATAACCACAGGGTAAGTCTCCATGTTCCTGTCGTAGGAGGAGGATCGCCAGAAGCTTCTGGAAGATTTCAAGGACGTCTTGGTGGACCTGACCCTTTCAGATAAGGTCGAAAACCCCAGTTCATTATGAAGATCTTCACTATAACGTTGGACGAACATACTGAATGTTGCACGCATGTGATGCGGACAAAATGAAAAAAGATAAAGACAAAAAATATGTCTGGTGTGGGTCTCGAACCCACGACCTTGAGTGTGTCAGACTCACGCTCTACCACTGAGCTAACCAGACAATAGAATATACGTCTGCTTCTTCAATTTGAATTAATGAAAATCTTTGCGAGGCAGCGTTAAGAAAAGAGAGATGTCTTTGACGAAATCTATATTGCTTGGCTCTTTCTTCTGTTCCTCATTATCGAAAGTAAACATACAGAAGGAGATATATATATATATATATATATATATATATATATATATATATATATATATATATATATATATATATATATATATATATATATATATATATATATATATCTCCTTCTGTATGTTTACTTACCAATCACCTTAGGAGCCAAGTTCCATCCATTATTGAATATATATATATATATATATATATATATATATATATATATATATATATATATATATATATATGTATATATATATATATATATATATATATATATATATATATATATATATATATATATATATATATATATATATATATATATATATATATATATATATATATATATATATATATATATATATATATATATTCAATAATGGATGGAACTTGGCTCCTAAGGTGATTTTGTTGTTGGAGTGGGACCTCCAGCCATTTTGTCCACCTTTTCCCTTTCTAGACATGTGGTGGTGCATTGGGTAGTGTGGCAACCCTCGTCTTCATCTTTTTGGGTGCAGGCTTGCAAACCTCGTGGAGTAGTTGTGGGGTTTGCATCTTTGCTGTACCCGACATAGCCATCTGGGCGTAGCTATCTACCCGGGCTGGTGGGTCAACCAGCATAGCTACACGCTCACTCGGTACCTGGGCTGGTGGACGAGCAGCCTTCCTTTCTTCCATGGCTACAGTCTGCCTAACGACCTGGAGTTGTGGAGCAGACATCCTTACTACCACCCAGGTTGGTTGGGCAGCCTTCTTTCGTTTCTTTGCTACACCCTTCTGGTTGGGCTGGTTGGGCAACCTTCTTTTTCATCTTCTTCCATAGAACCTGCCAACCGAATTCGTCTGCTGGTGGGTCCGTTTCTTTCATGGATACAACCTCTGTAGCCACTTGGGCTGGCCGGTGAACTTTCGGTTGTAGGTAAAAGTATATATATAGAATAATATGGTTATCATCAGCAGCCAGAGGCCATTCCTCCCTCCTTGCCTGCAGAGTTCTTGATTTTCTGGAAAGTTCTACGAGATTCTGGTAAGATAAATACCATTGAGAGGACGTTGTTAGGGGACAGTCAGGTTCAGTTTAGAGTTGGTTGTGGGATGGTCCTTTTACTGTGTCGTATCAGCCAGATGGGTATTTCTTTTCACAGTTTTCGTTAAAGTTTGTTTTCTAGAAGCATAATCTAGAGCACTATTTTCCATATGTTTATCATTTTTTTTGTTATAGTTTGATTATGATCATTAGTTTTGTTATTGTTGACTTTCAGATATTTGATGTTATGTTTGTGATTCCCGTGGAAGCGTCTGACATCTTGCTAGAAGACTTTCTGGTCACAATATTTCTGCACTGGGGAGTTGATCGTATTCTTTTATTGCAGGTTTTGTCATTATCTTGCTTTATATTAAGGTCTACTGGAGGTTTTCCCAATGCTGGTTGAACATATGTCCAGCAACAGGAGATGGCGTAAGATACAGTAATGATGAAACTTATCTATCTATATACCTATCTAAATATCGCTCTATCAATCTATCAATCTATGTATCTATCGATCTATCTTTATCTAAAAGTCAACAATAATGAAATCATTGATATATGAAGTATAACAATGTCCTCTCAATGGCAATTATCTCACCAGAATCTTCTAGAACCTTCCAGAAAACTATGAACTCTGCAGGCAAGGAGGGAGGAATGGTCTCCGGCTATTGATAAAACCATATTATTCCATATATATGTTTATATATACATATTTATGTATATATATGAATGTATATATAACGTACAGAATAATGCGGCCATCATCAGTATCGAAGAAAACTGAAAAGATGAGGTCCCACCGAGATTCGAACTCGGATTGCTGGATCCAAAGTCCAGAGTGCTAACCCTTACACCATGGGACCTGATAAGAAAAGATGTGATTTCATCTAAATGTTTTACATATAATCAACCAGAGGCCATTTCTCCCTCCCTGCCTGCAGGGTTCAAGGTTTTCTAGAAGGTTCTCGAAGATTCTGGTAAGATCATTACCTTTGAGAGGTCGTCGTTAGGTGACAGTCAGGTTCACTCTATGGTTGGTGTTTGTAGTTGGTTGTCCGAGGATGTTGTTATACCTGATCAATTTTGTAATTGTTGACTTTCAGGTAGGAAGTACTCATTTACGATGCATCCTTGTACTCACAACAACCTTATGAGTCACTTCAAGATTTATCTTCACTACAACTTTATCTTCACTACACCATTAAGGTTGAAGTCAATGGTCACATTCACTACAATCTCAACACGACTGGTCTTATACCTCACCCATATTATCACTACATCCATGTACATGTATTTCTTGCAGAATAACGCAGATATCAATGATTTATGTGAAAGTTGACATATACAGCCTTACGTATCTATCAATCTATCTAATATCAGTTTTTTACCTATCTATCTATCTATCTATCTATCTACCTTTCTAAATCAGAAAGTCAACAATAATATCATTAATGATACGTATAACTACGTCCTCTCAATGGCAGTTCCTACCCAGAATCTTCGAGAACCTTCTAGAAAACCTTGAACCCTGCAGGCAGGGAGGGGGGAATGGCCTCTGGTTGATTATATGTAAAACATTTAGATGAAATCACATCTTTTCTTATCAGGTCCCATGGTGTAAGGGTTAGCACTCTGGACTCTAAACCCAGCAATCCGAGTTCGATTCTCGTTGGGACCTCACCCTTTTAGTTTTCTTAGAAACTGATGATGGAACTGAGCCATATAGTTGACCTTCGATGGACATATATTTCTTACGGCCCACCATTTTATTTAAGTATGAAGATCTCACGGCAGAGAGGAAACGTGTGATATTCAAAATCTAAAGCCGCAATTGCCCTCATGGTAATGGTCGACATGTTTGCAGACAGATGACACAGACATGTGAGAAGTTAGACAAATATGGACGTTCCTGGTTGCTGTATAGCCTAGGTTTATTATCACTTGTAATGAAGGAGAAATGTTGCACATTATTCCACACCTTTTTATCTAGGCTAGGTTAGGCTTGGATGAATAGGGTCCATAACGTAACAGAGCTGGGAAATGCATCATATCGGATCTGTATTTGTGCAAAATGGCGCAAGTTTGTGGAAGTGATTTACGCAATGCCGGAGAGAATCCACCTCCACCAGAAATAATGTCTCAGACCATACAATATCTGCTGTTGGACGAGCAGGGGACATTAGACCAATATATTCCTGTAGTTTACTGCTCTTCCCAAACACGCAGCAAGACATTCGTAAAAGCGTTAAACTGAACTTTTCCATCAGTTTTCATATTTTTAATTACTTACACCAGTTCCAACAGATGGAAAAAATCATTTGAAAAATCAGAAATTATTAGCCTATAAAAAGCATTTTGATCGATCGTACCAAATATTTAATTATTTCTGTACCCGACAAAATATTCAGTCACTCCTATATCCAACATTTTTCCTGCTGGCTGGTGCCGCTAAAGTCATATGGTAATTTACCGCAATTAGATTATAGATATAGTCATCTATATGGAATGGTTCAGCGTGAAGAAACATATATATTTTCACTAAATCCTCCTCTTCACTACACTCCCATCTTCACTACATAGTTCTAACACAACATCTTGACTACACCATTGTATGACCACATTATCATATCATTGTGTTCTTATCTTCACCACAGCCTCGGCAAAATTGATGTTTTCTTTACACATCAGGGTAGATGGCCATCTTTATGATGACAGAGAACACACATAACATATTAAACCACTTATCTTTAGTCACTTTAATCTAATTTCTGCTGATAAAAACGAATTATAATGACAATCCTTGTGTTCTCTAATGGGACATTGCACGGCTGAAGGAACTGTTGTTAGGCACATGTATTAAACTATTGAGATATAAACTTAACTGTATTAAAGTACTGACTTCACTATATTAGACTTCTCTATATTAAGCTATGCTAGGATATGATCAGCTCCCAGGTTATATAAGGGCTGAGCCAGGACCGAGAGCATCATTTGAGCTGTGACCTCTGTCGAGTGAACATCTCTGCTCCGCCTTGCAAGCTCCCTCAACCTTTCCTCGAACACTTCAATATAATAATGTTCACCAAGGAGGTAGGACGATCCTCCTTTGTCCAGGAGATGGAATTTGAATATGTCCATGTATTTGACATGGGCTATGGCTGTGTGGACATGGAAGTGGAATACCCAGACGTGGAAGTGATGGATGGAGTGGACTTTGGCTGTGTGGATATGGAGGTGGAATACCCAGACGTTGAAGAGATGGATGGAGTGGAATTGGTGGAATACCCGGCCGTGGAAGTCATGGATGGAGTGGAATTTGGCTGTGTGGATATGGAGGTGGAATACCCAGAAGTGGAATTGGAGGAAATGGAATATGGGTGAAGCTGGTATGAACGCCATATGGATTTGGTGAAGGTTGACCTCGTAATGTGTTGACGTAAAATAGGTCAACCACTGTGACCATGTAGCGGGGAGGGCCACATCCACCAACCACGAAGCGAGCCCCACCACGGAGAAGTATCCTGGCTGCATCCACGTACGAGAACCACCGCGGGATTGCCGTCATCCAGTACTCCTGCTATGCCTCCTACAAGAAGGCACTTCTTGCCGACGTGACACCACTCTCCGTCAACGGTCGCTGTGCAAAAGTGATACCTCACCGTCCCACTGATGCTGACCAAGTAATCTCGCCCACTCAAGTGGCATTGCAGCCCACACGCCCTACCAGACCCACCATCCATGAGGAAATGCAGCCCACCCCACTTGTCAGGCCCACCTTCAGGGAGACATGGCAGGTCTCAAGACCTGTCAGACCCACCATTCAAGAACGACTTGGTCCCCCAACACATGTCAGGCCCAGCGTTCTAGACCGACTGGGACCAATAACACATGACATGTCCTACGTTACAGACCGACTGCACTCCGCACCACGTACGGGCATTAAAAGGCGTGTCGAGATGACACACGCTCCCCGTGCCAAAAGATTCAGTTGGTGAGGAACCTGAGTTCTTTCTTCCTGCTGGTGCTGCAGGAGAACACGGCCCTAGAGTGGACACTGGAGGTGTGTTTGTGTTTGTGTTTGGGTTATCACTGAGGAACCAACACCAAGACAACTTTAGTTTCGCCCCGCCAAGGATTACGTTAATCTAGCGGAAGTCTGGCTTTCTCCCAGTAGTGGATGACACATAATATCTACGTAGGGACGTTGAAAAACAAAGAAAGAAAAAAAATGGGAACATTATCCCGCCCAAAAAAATACATAAATTTACGGGGATAATTTCCTTCGTCTTCAAAGAAAAAATGAAACTCTTCCGACGCTACCGTGCCTTCCATAAAGCAACCCTCAAAGAAATCACTTTGCGCAAGGACTCGGTTAGCCAATCTTCATATGACTGGGGCTATTCTTCCCTCTGATTGATTCATTTTTCAAGATTAAGGAAAGTTATAATAAAAATATTGTATTGAGTTTCTCCGTTGGCGTCAGGGTAAACACCCATCCCCCCCGAAGCTTGGTTACCTTTCCGTGGTGGGGGGGACTTCATGGATTGGGCAGTAGCAACCATCGTTGGTTGCTTCTGTTCAATCCATGAACGAAAAACCAAGCATCTTGAACGTATTTGTCGTATAAATTCACTTGCTGTCAAAACTGACGCGAAAGCGGTTGTCTCAATTTTGTCAGAAATGTTTGTGCGTTTCGGCCTGATGGCGGGAGTCGGTTTGGCGCTGTGGTCATGAGGGAATACGAGGAAGATTGGCAACCGTCCCAGAAGTAGCTACAGTGAGGCCCAGCAGCTGTCCCTAATACTGTGGAAGGCACTCATGTAAGGTGTGCAGTGAGACGCAGCAGTAACAAGGGAAACGGACAACCAAAACAGCAATCTTGATCATCAGGAGGCTATCCAATGCTCAGAGTAGATAAGGACGATTATTGTATGGCTTCGCTCAGAGGATGAAAATGTTAGTATACAAGCTAGGCTTTTAAAGTGTCTCAAATCTATGGAGTATAAACAAAAATCTATGAAATTATTTCTTATGATATAGTAACCTGTAATGAGGTTAGTGATTTTGTATATTTTATGCAACCTACGTTAACAAAGTTGATCAGGGAATTGGCCATTTATATATATATATATATATATATATATATATATATATATATATATATATATATATATATATATATATATCATCTTGGTGTATGGGAAGGCCATATGGGAGATGGAGAGAGAGGCAGGAGCAGGAGAGAAATGATCAAACCTTCCCGCTTGTTCATAGTTGCTGCCTGAAATTTGTCTTCTGATAGTTCTACAGATTTTGTTTGTGTTTGTTATACTAGTTATTAACATAAGATAATTGTAATATAATGATTAAAGAAAATCATAATAATTGTAATTTAGAATTGTTATTGGTCAAGATTTGTACGTGAAGCGGAAGACCAAAATATGGTACGGGTCAGCCATTCGTGAGTGTAAGCGACAGCTATTGATAGTTACTGGCTTTAATTTATGATCATTTATGATATCTATTTTTTACTTTTGTGTTAGCTGTTTTAAGTATTTGTTTTGTTTGCAGACTAAAACTTCTCTTATATGTTATTGTTTCTTGGGAAATTCTAGTTAATCGAGACGTTCATAAAGAATTATTTTTGGTCAGTTTGTTTTGTTTGAACAGACATGCATGGTGGTAAGGGACAGAATAAAAGTTACAGGTTTGTTTATATTTGTTATCATTAATTAGTATTTTTCTTTTCATTTCTATCATTAGCTGTTTAAAGTGTTTGTGTTGTATTTAGACAAAGTTCTTTTTCAAATCTTATTGATTACCACATGAAAGCTAGGCTCTATAAGTGTCAAGTAAACAGTATGTGATATTTTGAGTTAAGTCGAGGTGCTATTTACCACTGGCGTTTAGATATTTGGGACCCTTGGGGATAGATTTGCCAAGATTATCACGGCCAAATTGACTGGATGGCAACCTAGGAGCTAGGCAGAATTGGATATCATAAAAACCCTAAACAGTCGGTGGTTCCTGGGGCCTACCCTCCATCCTCTTGTAACTACGCTGCTGATTAGCATTTTGTTCTTTATATTTTTCAGAGGAACAAGACACTTCTGCATCTCTGTAAAGTTAAGGACTCATTGAAATTAATTCTTCAGATATTATCTGCAGTAAAAGGTAAAGTTGACAAGCTACTTTGCTCTTCTTCATAATGGGTCTCCCCTGATGTTTTCAATTAATGTTTAGCCTACCTAAATTTTCCATTCGCACTAATATATTTGGATGGTGTACGCAGACTGTAATTTGAAAGGAATGGCCTCGCTGAGCCCCAAGATGACCCTGTTTAAGAGAATACTTTTATTGTGAAGTAAAAATGTCGTACAAGATGTAAATCATTTCCAAAGCTTTTCTCTTTTCCTCATGTTGCCACATTAAAGTATTTAGTTGAGCTAGTTTGTTTTTCCTTGAAACTGCATGAAATATTCATATGTGTGTAACTATGATTATTCCATTGATAATTTTATTTTATGGATTTCCCATGTTTTATGCTGATATCTATCTTCTTGTGTTTAATTACTTCATTCTGGTACCAGTTTTCACAACACATCATGTACTTTTGATTCTTATATTTGGTCTCCAGTTTATTCTTGCATTATGGCTTCACCAGTCTAGCGACAACAAAATTGGCTGTAATATTACTAATCCATGTAAACTGTTTCATTGTTTATCTTTGCTATGTACTGTACACCTCCAGTTGCCTTTTTTTTGTACCTTGCATCAAACCAATAATTTTCATATGTATTCCTCTCAGTGTTATTGTTTACCAGTAAATTAGTTTATGTACATGATTGCAGTCAGTTTTGTGTTTAAGGTTATTATATTTCTAGTCCTGGACATTTTAGTGCTGTGTTTTCCATATGTTATCTTTAGCTTCTATGTTAGAGGCTATTTTTGTTTCTTATTTGATATATTATATATGGAAAGTCTTCCTACGATCATAATATTATGTTTGTATTAAACCATGTTCACAGCTCGACTGCCACTGTGGTGTTGTGTGTTTTAGTTATCAGTTTTGTTTCTTGAATTAGACCATCGTTGGGATATTGATTTAATGCCATATTTCTACTCCTTGTATATTTCGACATGAAGGATATTATATGGGAAATCTATACTGCCATAACCTTAACAACAATATTTTTTTCCCTTTACCATTGCTCTTACTACGTCTCTTCAGAAAACTAGTATAAAAATGGTATTTTCACTTTCAAAGTAATGTAATGACATAACGACTAAAAGATCTGATAACATACCAACCTCTTTAAAGCTAACAGGTGATCAATTTGAGATCTCTCATTCACTGGTGTAAAGTTATTTTTTGTGCAGTGTGTTATTTAAGGTTATACTCAGGCATCTGAAGAATTCACACAAATGTGTTAACTACAGGGAGGTAATGACCAGGTCATCTAACTACTAATTCCAGCTTATGACATGTGTTCATAGTGCCAATTATATCAAAAAGCACTACTACAATTTGTGCTTTAACTGCAGTCATTGGTATCACCTCCACTGTACATCACTGTCATCCACTGGAGACTACTCAGAACACTGGACGTACAGCAGCCATTCAGAAAATAACTTACAACACTCCGTCACAAACACCTTCACCTCGAGCACAAATTTCCAATAAACAGCATTACAGAATGCGTATTTTCAGTCTTCACAAATAGATCATTCTACGCCACAGAACTGCAATGACAAACTAAAGATTTTGCAATTCAGTGCTAGTAATGATAAGAACAAATACACAGAAATTCTCAGCTAATTAAGAGAATGCAGTATCCTTGTAGCACTCATCTAAGAAGCTAGTCTCACATCCAGATCTCACAGCTGTAAGAAATAACAGACAAGGAGTAGGTACTCATAACACTTATCCACCAAACCAAAATTTTCTCCACAACTGACACCATGCAACAGCTCACAGACAACAACAATATCCTATAAACACAGTACTAGGTGCAAGATAATCAACATCTGCATACCTCCTCACTCTACATACCCCATAAGATACACTACCCAACAGCAGAACCACGGTAAGATGCTACCATTATTAAAGATTTGAATGTCCACTTTGTTCAACATTCACACTTATAATCTCTGAGGTGAATTTCTTCAACTGTAACTTCTCAGTATACTTAACCTATGCAACCAACCAACCAACCAGACTCCCAGTCTACCACCTCCTGCAGCTAACTTTGTGAAACAACATTCTGCTCACACCAGCATTACATGGAAGGATGCTACGGCAACCATCCTGTGACCACTTACCCATCCTGAGCACACTCCATCCAGCTCACCCAGTCAATACAAAAGACAGCTGCCTGGGTCAGAGGAGTGCAACGTGACGACCACCTGAGTGCTGGATCACTAAACAGGCGTCACTAACCCTCCAGATACCCAGGCGGTTAGTACTGGTAATATACCTCCCTGGTTGTTAGCTTCCTACAAACTACTACCTACTCCCATAAATTACACACATCGTAAAGTAAAGAAACCACCTTACACATAACCACTCACCATTGATAGAAATCAGAGATCAAATCAATATTCTTAAATAAATCTATCATGAACCTAATCATATAGAGGCAAACAGATAACTGGCACTCCTTCATCAACACAGTGAACCGAAAGACCCACATCACCACTCGTCTCACCAGTCCTCACTCATGAAGCACACCTTACTCATCACAGTAAAATCCATTGTCCCAAAGAACTTACAAACATACTCATGAGATACTTCTCAAAAATTAGCCACAAACCAATCTCGCCTTTAAAAAGGAAAGTTGTGAAAAATCTACCCAAAATCCATTCAGAGACAATCGCCCACGTACCCTTCACTCCCACTGATACAAACAGTGCCTTTAAAATATTAGGGAACTTTCCTCCTACAGACCCTAATAATGTAACAGACTTTCACATGAAACACTATGGTCCATTTGCTAATGGGTTTGGAAGCCTCTCACCAACATGCTCTTGAACTGGCCCAAATGCAGCAGTCACAAAACCAGTCTTCCACCACCTAAAACAGTGTAATCGGACAGAAGTCCCACAGACTTTACATATGCAATGAAAATAGATAATTAAGGTTTGTCGTAGTCATTGATTATGTTAAAATTTAAAGTTTTATGAGTCTATTTAGCCTAAATTTTGTGAGTCTATTTAGCGTATGTGAGCACATTAAAAAAATGGGTAGTAAGGATAACAATCTGACCTCAACAGGAAATATGTAAACATTGTGTTAGGGATGAATGTTTCACAATCAAAGGTTCAGCTAAGGATTTAAAAACTTCCATTAGTTTCTTATATATTAGATGTCCTCGCTGCTCTGATATCTAGAAACTGTACCTTGATAGAGGTTATATTTAACATCCTTTCAGTTCTATGTAGCCCTTAAACTTGCACCTTTAAAATGCATTTCTGTTGCTTAATATTCTGTTTGGTGACTTTCCAAGGCATATTTGAAGGCAAGTCTGCCTCCACATTGATGGATCTATTAGGTCTTGCAGAACAACAGATGCTGCTGTCCTCAAGGCAAATGACCTGTGTGTAGAGAAGGTCAAGAATCATTGTTTAAGCTTGTATTTAAGAGAATTGATATGATATACAGTTTGTTGTGCAACTATGTAGCTATTTTCCTGACAGTGGAAAGCAGAATCGGTTTATTTTTCAGAAAGCAGTTTGATGAATCCTGCCCTGAGCCCTTGCTTGCTTAATTCAAAATGAAACGCATTAAGATGTTGCAGCAAATAATGGAGAAGGCTTACATGCACTTAAGCATACAGATGCTTGACTAGGAAGCATCATAATTTCTAGAAACTGCCAATCCCTCCTCAGAAAAGTCAGCAGACCCTGCAGTCTAAGCCATCTTGTTCAGACCAACAACCCAACTATTCCAAGGTCAAACATAAATGAAACTTTTCTCTGTAATGTGAAAATTCCTGCAGCAGTGTAGAACTTTCAGAGCTATGTTGTATATGTTCGTGGTAAAGGCTACTCTAAAATGTCATACAAGTTGTAGGGGTTTCATATGATGAATCTTTTTTCATGTTCAAAGAAGTAAGTGGTTCTTAAAGTAGTGAAGGAGCCCTTTTTTTCGGCTTCTTTAAGAAAAAAGACTTGTCTGCTACTGCTGGCATCATGCCACGCCTGTTTTATGCTGAACTATCATAACATTGTCATATTGACAGAGCAATATGGAGGCTTTAAATACTATGATTTACTTGCACTCATACGGGAATCACTAGCAGGGCGCAGCTGGCTATCTAGTGGTGTGCTCACCACCCAACAGTACCAAATAATTTCCTGTCAAGTGGAAAAATGAAACTCTGATCTAACATTTCTCACAGAAACTGAAAACAAGGTGTAGGGAAATGGAATGACAGTGGTCAAAGATAAGAGAAAATGAATTATACTGTAGCATGACAGGCATGAAAGAGCTGGTCTTCAGAAGGGTTAAAACAGAGATTTTATCAGGAATACAATATAAATCTTAAAGTAGAGCTTACAAAAATCCTATAAGGCAACTTGCAGTAAGTGTGATCTTAGAGCACATAATAATCACAATCCAACCAGGTGTAGCTCTCAAAAAGCAATGAGGTAGCAAAGTTGAATAACAATACAAAGGCTAACTGAACAATGTTCAAAGGTGAATAAAAATAATATTCATGTATAGGATTTTTGTAAGCTCTACAGTGAATTTGATGGAAGGTAGTAAATTGTTAAGTAAGGGGAGAAATATTTGTAAATTTTCATTTGTTCGTCAAACACAAAGAACATCATCTACATACCTAAACCAAATTGCATTAGAAGGTAAGATATCCTTTAGTAATTTCGTTTCAGAAAATTCCATATAAAGATTACTTAGTACAGGTGAAAGAGGGTTACCCATTGCCATACCAAATTTTTGAGCATAATAATCTCCACTGGATTGAAATACACAGTCTTTTATACACAATTTTATCAGTTCAATGAAATTTGACTTTGAAGCAGGTAAATGAATATCATCCAAGACATCAAATAAATATTATAAAAGGTCATCAACTGGAACTTTAGTGAAAAGTGAGGAAACATCAAAGCTAACTAGTTTAGAATCAAAATTAACATTGATATTGTTTAGCTTGTTGACTAAATCTGCATTGTTCATGATATTAGAATTTGATACCTTACCCACTAAAGGGCTTAATAAAGAAACTAACCATTTTGACAATTCATATGTGATGGAGCCTACTGAACTCACTATAGGTCTTGCTGGAAAATTCTGTTTATGTGTTTTGATAAGTCCATACATATATGGCAATGAAGGGGACAAAGATGACAAACTTTTGATAAGAGAAATGTTACCTTTCAACAATAACTTCATCTCTTTATTGAAATGAGAATTAACTGCTTCTAAGGGAGTTTTACTAAGTTTAGAATATGTTGTGTCATCATTTAGAAGATCATTCATTTCAGATGAATAGTTACTTTTGTCTAAAATCACAACAGAGCTAGACTTATCTGCTTTAGTAATATGTATATACTTGTCTTTCTTTAAGGTATTAATAGCTCTTATGAATCTTTTAGGGCAATTAGCTTCCACTGGTTTTGACAAACTGGCATACACTAAAACCTTACATATATTAATTTCATCATTACTTAAATTACTGTATTCTTCTAAATTACAAAAAGACTTTGTGACATCAACACAGCTGGCTTCCCTGTCAGAGCACACAAAACAAACCATAGCCTAATGCACACAAGGAATCTTTATCTAGTTTATTAGGTAGGTTTACCACAAGAGATGGGTTTGTGTTCTTGGTCCAGTCGCTGTTTTCAATAAGATGGTCCAACTTACAATTTAGTGACACTTGTAGCCTATTGCATTCTTTCCGTAATTTATCATAGCAATAGTCCAACATCCGGTTCTTCCAATGTGTCGGTATTGCCATTTGAAAGGCACGTTTCTTCTCTCTTGAAATGCGAAAAGCCTCCTCCATTTCAAGTTTCTTTAATTCAATGTTTTTCTTTAAAATGATATTTTGGAATTGGTCAAATCGTCGACCAGACAGCTGAAACAAACGTTGAGGTAGGACAGATCTTGGCATCATTTCTTCATCAAGGCATTTCCTAAGGAATCCAAATCGTAACTTCAGTTGGTAAGCCTTGATCAGCGATTTGGAGAAAGCAGTAACGAAAGGACAAAGTCCAGGACAGCTTGTAGAGAAGAAATAGAAGAGCCGTGTGGAATCCATGTTGGAAAGGATCACAATTTTGCGCGTCATCAAGATATTCCTATGAGTCCACGGGGAAAATGAAACACGATAAGCTCCCAAGTGCACTTTCGTGCATTAATCACATCATCAGGGGAGACACAAGAGAGAAATATGTCAGTTGATATACATCGAAGAGACGAAGCTAAGAGCCATTTGGTAAACATGTGATTGTCCAAAACATACAACGACCGTTCATAAACTTATCATTTTACAAATCTTATCAACAATAAAGTTATCTAATTTGTATAGACCATCACTAATATTAAGATTACAATTCTTTGTGTACTTAATAACGGAAGATTCAATGATATTCCTCTTGGTAATAGAGTTAGAGTTAATAACTGAGATGGCGTTACTCCAGTCAATACAATGATCATAGTTTTTAACATGATTAAACAAGGCAGATAAGTCTAACTCTGTTGTCATTTTAGACAAAAGTAACTATTTATCTAAAATGAATGATCTTTTAAATGATGACACAACATATTATAAACTCCCTTAAAAGCAGTTTATTCTCATTTCAATAAAGAAATGAAGTTGTTGTTGAAAGGTAACATTTCTCTCATCAAAAGTTTGTCATCTTTGTCCCATTCATTGCCATATATGTATGGACTTATCAAAACACATAAACAGAATTTTCCAGCAAGACCTATAGTGAGTTCAGTAGGCTCCATCACATATGAATTGTCAAAATGGTTAGTTTCTTTATGAAGCACTTTATTGGGTAAGGTATCTAATTCTAATATCATGAACAATGTAGATTTAGTCAACAAGCTAAACAATATCAATGTTAATTTTGATTTTAAACTAGTTAGCTTTGATGTTTCCCCACTTTTCACTAAAGTTCCAGTTGATGACCTTTTAGAATATTTATTTGATGTCTTGGATGATTTTCATTTACCTGCTTCAAAGTCTAATTTCATTGAACTGATAAAATTGTGTATAAAAGACTGTGTATTTCAATTTAATAGAGATTACTATGCTCAAAAATTTGGTATGGTAATGGGTAACCCTCTTTCACCAGTACTAAGTAATCTTTACATGGAATGTTTTGAAACAAAATTACTAAAGGATATCTTACCTTCTAATGCAATTTGTTTTAGGTATGTAGGTGATGTTCTTTGTGTTTGATGAACAAATGAAAATTTACAAATATTTCTCCCCTTACTTAACAATTTAGTACCTTCCATCAAATTTACTGTAGAAAAATGAAAATAATGGTATGTTACCATTTCTAGATTCCATGATCCATAGACAAGGAAACAAGTTTAAGTTTAGCATATACAGAAAAACCCACCAATGTATGTTCATATATCCATTATTACTCATCTCAACATGATCAGTACACCTGCACCCTGAGCCACCGACTCTCGCTCCACTTACAAGAAGGTGGAATCAAACATCATCATGAACAAAAGCATGGAACGAGACTAACGAGGGAGATTATAATGAATAACATCAAAATCATTACTAGTTGTAGTGATCGCAGGAGACTACACAGATTAGAAGCCATTCACATAAGAGAGGAAGCCCCTGTCATCAACATTATCCAGACAAACATGACCACAGCCTTATAGCTCTATGATGACCCGTCAATAGGACGTAAAGCTGATAATGCCTTGTCAAATTCCCGATTGCTCAGATGTGATTAATTACTGTGTTGTTACAAACATTCCATTATACAAAGGAATGTAAAGGTATCCATAGAGCAGTGGACCACTGGGTCACTTCGAGGCTGATGGTGATAGTGGAAGATATCAGGAACTCACACATTAGTGTAGTGGAAGATATCAGGAACTCACACATTAGTGTAGTGGAAGATATCAGGAACTCACACATTAGTGTAGTGGAAGATATCAGGAACTCACACATTAGTGTAGTGGAAGATATCAGGAACTCACACATTAGTGTAGTGGAAGATATCAGGAACTCACACATTAGTGTAGTGGAAGATATCAGGAACTCACACATTAGTGTAGTGGAAGATATCAGGAACTCACACATTACTGTAGTGGAAGACATACAGATAATCTAAAGATAAACCTGTATATTGTCAGTGTGACTAATGATGAGTCGCAAATAATGTTAGTCTTGAACTTGAAGGGAAATGTTTATCAAGTTTATTGTGAAACGTATTTATAATGCTGCTTCCAACCACTCTAACTGGTACATTATTCCATGTTAACAATCATATTGAAGATAAAATACTTCACCTCATCTGAGGTCAAACGTTTGCCCACCATCATTACTACGAGTGACATCAGACGTGACGTCATTAGTAGATAGATATCTATACCTCATAGTGATTTTTGTTGGTAATACAGACAGTTAGTTTCGCTCTATTTCCAGTGAACGTAACTTTAAAGTAAAGTAAATACGGTAAAAAAGTATCTTCCCGGATGTGTCCGATGAATTTAGAAATGATCAATACGACTCGTGTTGTCTGGGTAGGTTTGGTGAGTGTGAATGTGGACATGTTTCCTCATAATTATGGTAACTCATCTTTATCGTTAATTCCATCGAAATATGAAATTGATATACAATTCAATATTACAGTTTGTCCCAGCATTGGCACAGGGGTCATATCATACGATCATGATGAAGTTGGTTCATAGTTAGACCTGCCAAGTCTCCTCAAATATGGAATGTTTCTAATTGTTGGATTCACCAGGTCTCCATATGAGTGGTCTGTACCATGACAGGTCTATGCTAGGTCTATGCTTGGTACGGGCCCTCACCTCAACCCGGCTCTTTATCTGATCTTGACTAACAGGTAGTTTGTTGTTAGGGAGGCTGGCTGCCTGGCTGGCACAGGGCTTTACAATATGACGGATCTCTTTGTACCAGGTAAACATACATGTGTATTATTGGAGTGATCAGAATATCTCCTTTATGACCAAACAATTTAATGGTAGTATTTCGTATAGAGTCAATGTAATGTTGGTATATTTGAAAACATATGAACAGTCATAAAGCCTGAATCCATAGTATATGTCAAACATTAAAGTTATATACATGTTGACTTTTATCATTACCTGTACAACATTGGTGAACTAATGGTCTTCAACCGGTATACACAACCTCAACAATCAGGAGTTGTTCATTATTTCTGTTATAAAGACTCAGGTACGTCATCCAAGGTAATGATTAGTATCTTCTTTAGAAGGATCACTTAAACTTGGAATAAAAAGATAATAAATTAAGAACCATCTATATGTATATATATAAACATGGAGATATATGTATCTACTTGAGTCAGACGAATGTGTTATATACTTAAGAATGTGACTGACAACTTAAAGAATAATGTACAAACATTATAGTTGATGTGATAAAGGATTTATGATAAATATGTAGTGTGTTGCATTTAAATGGTTTTTAAGAACGAAGGCCTTTTAGCCAGTAAAGATGATAAGAAATTGAAAAAAGGTGTTAAAAGCATCATAATTATAAGCCCCAGAATATATTATCCTCTGGATATCTAAAATAAAATCCATCACAAAATAACTAGGTTAAGACAGGATTCATTAAGCATTTAAGAAAATATGTACTTTCACTCTCCTTATCTCCTATCATCATTTCTTATGTTTACTTCCAACAAATATCTTGTATATCATATAAAGATTCGTTATAGGTATTAGGTAAATATTGTCCAGCGACGCGTTGTATAACTCTCTGTTGTCAAAGTTCACCGGTGGAGTAGATCATATATTACAAAGTTGTGTCTCTCCACATAGATGTTACACGTCCCAGGTTAAGATATTTCCTTGATATGGCGTTTATCTAACATTGATATGTCTTCTATAAAGATCTGTAAACACGTTCTCCTGCGGGTCGATACCTAACGTTTTCGTATTAATCATTTGTAAGTGACCAAGCATCACAAAGTTGTGTCACTTCCCACACTCTGTTTCATTAATCATTCAAACTATATTTGTTTCATCATGGATTTGATCCTTACAATAGATATCTATGCTTGTAATTTTCTGTATCATATCATTAGTCAGTTGAAGTGCACAATACGCTTGTCAACCTGGCCAGTCTACTGTTTTGGTGATATTATTCACAAGGTGTAACAGGACTCCATCCGTCAGCTGTGTCACCACCAGTGACAAGTCATCCTTAGCAAGGCTGTGTCATCCTCAAAGGACGGAGAGAAATAGTACAGTCTCGTCGGAGAACCTTCTTGCTCAAAGATGTCCATCATCACCTCCTGTGTAGAGTGCAGCAGCCACGAAGGTGTAGGAGCGCCATCAAAGGTGTGCTGGTGATGTGTGGTAATAATAATACTGCTGTTCACACCATCAACAACAACCATTTCTCAGGTTTGTCTGTCCTACTTGTCGTCGCTGCACGTAACTCTGTCATTGCATATGTCTTCCTTGAACGTACACCTTCCTATATTTCACTGTCCCAACTATTTGGACAATAATACGTTGAAAGGATTGTTAGCTGACTTTAAAGTGGAACATATAAAGGATTAGTGACCTAATGACCTTTCATAAGTCGCTGTTCGTTTGACTCCACCATTCGTCGTACGAACAGGGTGAGAGCGTGTACGGTCTCAGAATCATCTTGAACCCCTGGGAAAACTGTTCAAGATGATTCGATTGATGGTTATAACATGACCTTTACCGCAGGTATGACCCTTGCAATCAACACGGGTGAAAACCTTACTTACATGGGCCAAATATTTAGTGAGCGTGTGTATGACCTTACAAATATCTTCAACACGTGAAGGTGTTCAAGTATTTTTGGTTGAGGATCATGACTAACTTGTTGACTTTATTAACCCTGGCAGTGGATGAGCCACAAGCCCAAATAACCAACCAACCTGGCGATTATTTTAGATGTCTTGCTTGAGTGACAACGTAGCACCTGGGTTGAGGCCAAGGACTTGTTATCCTCCTCCTTTCAGTCTGTTTTTCTATCTCTTCTTCACAACACTCCCGAGAACCCTCCAGCAAACTCCACCACACTCCCCTTCCTGCCAAACCCTTCCCTCTACGTCGTCAGTAATCAAGACAGACATTCATAGCTTCATATGCAGCTACCTGCTGGACCTGGACCATCATTTTATGTTGACTTATGGTCACATTCTGGCTTCATGACCTTTAGGTGATAGCCCTTAAATCCAACAACATATATACATCCTGTTATACAACTGATGTTACTGTCTGACGTATGTATGGTGCGGCTTGATGACCTTACCTGCTGATGGTCAAACATGTTATCATGTTGCAAATATCGTGATTTGTATGTTTTGTTGTGTGGCACAGATTCTGGTGTAGATATCTTTAATAACCTTTACCAGTTACTATCCAGTATAGTGAACGATAGACAGACTTACGTGTTACAGACTCCGTATGATAAACACCTGACGAATCTCGACACAAACATTTATCTGTTGGGTAAGATCAGAGAACGAGTCGTCCAGTGGCAGAACATAAACCTACAACATGTAACAACAACAACAACAACAACAACAACAACAACAACAACAACAACAACAAACAACTGTTATGTGAAGAGCTAGTTATTCAAAGTGAGATGATCACAAGGAAGTTAGGGATATAGAAGAGTAGGAGTGAAGTATAAGCTGGAGGCCCAGCCACCGTGGCTGGTGCTATATAGAGCAGTGAGGGATAACACCATATCTTAACCCCTGGTGGGTGATGTGTGAGCTTATAAACACTGGTGGTATTTATGGCGGCCACCAACCAGGAAGTAATGTTCACCAGGTATTGCTCTGCTCTACACTGATCCAACAACTACAAGGATAATGTTGTTATAACCTTCTTGATCATGCTGGTTATAGAAGTATTATAGATACATGTTGGTGACACAAGGATAATGTTGTTATAACCTTCTTGATCATGCTGGTTATAGAAGTATTATAGATACATGATGGTGACACAAGGATAATGTTGTTATAACCTTCTTGATCATGCTGGTTATAGAAGTATTATAGATACATGTTGGTGACACAAGGATAATGTTGTTATAACCTTCTTGATCATGCTGGTTATAGAAGTATTATAGATACATGTTGGTGACACAAGGATAATGTTGTTATAACCTTCTTGATCATGCTGGTTATAGAAGTATTATAGATACATGTTGGTGACACAAGGATAATGTTGTTATAACCTTCTTGATCATGCTGGTTATAGAAGCATTATAGATACATGTTGGTGACACAAGGATAATGTTGTTATAACCTTCTTGATCATGCTGGTTATAGAAGTATTATAGATACATGTTGGTGACACAAGGATAATGTTGTTATAACCTTCTTGATCATGCTGGTTATAGAAGCATTATAGATACATGTTGGTGACACAAGGATAATGTTGTTATAACCTTCTTGATCATGCTGGTTATAGAAGTATTATAGATACATGTTGGTGACACAAGGATAATGTTGTTATAACCTTCTTGATCATGCTGGTTATAGAAGTATTATAGATACATGTTGGTGACACAAGGATAATGTTGTTATAACCTTCTTGATCATGCTGGTTATAGAAGTATTATAGATACATGTTGGTGACACAAGGATAATGTTGTTATAACCTTCTTGATCATGCTGGTTATAGAAGCATTATAGATACATGTTGGTGACACATCATAATGATGGTCTCGTCTGGTGTCCACATAACCACAGTACTTTACTACAGTACATACAGTAATATCAGTCGTAACAACACTATGTATGTAGTCGTGATTACCGTAACATGTGAGTGGCAAGATTGGATGACGTAACGTAACAATATCAGACTTCATCATTCTCAATAGTTTAGATGGATCATGTAATATTTGGCGTTGCTTCATGTTTTATCAGATGATAAAATGATGGTTGGCCTAATGACCTTCACAAGTCAGTGGTCATTAAATCCCACACAGCAACCAACCACTCAGGATGACCAGGAGGGAGCCACCTGGTGCAGACCAAGTGTACCAGCCTGGTGGAGAGGATCAACTGCTCCACCTCAGGATAAGAGCTGCTCAAGTTCTGTAGTGAGGGACACTCCAAGTGGCATGTGAAACTACCAGTCTTAGTTATAAACTACCGCCCGGCTGGCCGGTGGGTGGCTGTGGCCAACATGAACCCAGGGGCTACACACACACACACACACACACACACACACACATATAACCTATAATATTATCTAGTATTTACTTCAGACGGATATCTTACACCTTGATTATAAAAGCCAAAGAAAAATTTATAAAAACATATACATATATTTCCACACGTGTAGATATATGTTATGTATTGAAATGTGGTGGAAAAATTCCTTATATATTAACAAACGTGATTGAGGACTTAAAGAATCTGGTACAAACATAATGGTTATTGTGATAAATGATTTATTTATGATAAATATGTATTGTGTTACATTATAATGGTTGTTCAGAACCAAGGTTCTTAAACCTGAATCAGTGAAATACTATCAGAAATAGAAAACCTGTTAAACATAAACATTTATAGTGATTAACCACAGAATATATTTTCCTCTGGGTATGTAAAAGAAAATACAGTACAGGGAGCTAGTTTGAGGAAGAGTATTTCATATTTTAACAAAATATTTACCTGTAATAGCGTCCCTTATCTTTCGTCATCATTTCTTATGTTTACTATCAAGAAATGTCTTTTATGTAACATAGAAATTCTGTCTAAGTATTAGATTAATGTTGTCCAAGGATGAGCTACATGCCACACGTGGTCAGGTCACAGTGGTGGTGGTCAGGTCAGTGGGCGGTGTGTGTGTGTGTGTGTGTGTGTAGCCCCTGGGTTCATGTTGGCCACAGCCACCCACCGGCCGGTGGTCAGGTCAGTGGGCGGTGTGTGTGTGTGTGTGTGTGTGTGTGTGTGTGTGTGAGCGCACACCGGAGTGAAAACATATTTTACACTTACAAGGTTAAGAGACGGGGCAACACGAGTGTACAAATCCTTCCTCAAAAGACTCACGTGATAATGATTAAAGTAGTACACACACACACACACACACACACACACACACACACACAGAGCAGCGCCAGGCTGGAGGCGGGGCATCGTGACGTCACAGGCAAGTCCCTCCCCCCGCCAGATCCAAACATGTGTTGTGTCTGGTGATGGCGGTTCAAGATTTCCCACATTAATATTGATCTTTACATTATCATCCACTCCCAAAGTCACCTGGCATTCTTGTGTTTCAACAACAGACGTGATATATGCAACACCAGGCAAACATTGTACCATTATCTGATAGGTTAATTGGTGCACAATCAAGAACCAGTGAATTTCATGGCCGCCATAAGTAAGTAAGGAAGGTGACTTTAATGATGATAAATACGACCTGGTATGGCTGTGTCTACACACTACCGCCATCTGGTCAACATTGTACATACCAACATTTAAACTGAGACATTTAAACACAATCTTTGAAAATTACTCCCACAAACGCGAACTTAAAATCCATCCATTCAACTCCGTCATTTATTCAGGAACATTTAGTATTCGAGCGTTATCATTTCAGCTGCGTTATTTGATCAGAGACTTTTAAACTACATTATATAAAGACAAACCTTGAAAGTATGTCATTTAAACGAAAATTTGTGCAAAGCGTCATTGAAACAAACTTTTGACCCAGTCAATAACTTTAAAATTCTCTCAAACAACTGCAAACTTTTAAACTCCGTCAAATTGCAGCTGTTTTAGGAAATGTCTCATTTAATTGAAAAATATTATAGTCACTTAATTCAACGATATCCTTTGAAGTCTGTCTTTATATAATGAACCATCAAACTCCGTCTCTGGAAATAAACATAAGCTTTAGTTCAGTTACTGGAAAGGAAGTTTGTACATTCTATTGAAGTCCATCACTTAACGCGAACTTTTAAATGCTTTCCTGGACCATTCATTCCCTGGCTACCATTCATAATATGGCCTTTTAAACTCTGTGTCTACGATGTTCTGTTCACCGTTGTCCACAGTATCGAGATAGCACCAGGAACATAAGATAATGCTTCATACCCTCACATACATTCCTTACCTCTCATATGTAATGCAACGAAAACACAGCCCACAGTCCACAACCAGGTCCTACAACCCTGTCCGTGGTTTACCCCATTTGATTCATATGTCCTGCTTCAGTTCACTGATAGCAGGTCGTCCTCTGTAAATCACATCGCCCCAGTTCACTTTATCCTATACACGCCTCTCACGTGACCTTGAGCATATTCAGGCCCTGATCACTCAAACTCTTGTTCACTTCCTCCATCCATCTCCAATATGGTCGCCCTATTCTTGTCCTCTACACTTCTGACACATGTATCCTCCTTTAACCTCCCCTCACTCACTCTCTCCAAATGTCTAAACCATTTCAGTACAACTTCTTCAGCTCCTCTCAACCATGCTTTATTTATCATCACACTTCTTTCTTACACTATCATTACTTACTGGATCAACCCGCGTCACACCACATGTTGTCCTCAGACATTTCATTTTCAACACATTCACTCTATCATCAAATCTTCCTCATACTGTCTCTACCTTCACCGCCGACTGACATCACTGTTCAAACTCAGGAATGTCTATACCATCTTTATTGTACCTGAGCCGCGCCCCAGCCAGGTCCTCCTGACTAACTAGAGCCACACACACACACACAGGCACCAGCTGGACACAATACAGAACACAACACACACAATCCTCCTGGGTCCATCTCACACCACCTACCAAGATGTGCTCATCTGGCTGACCACGTCCACCCCACCAACACCACCCCTGCCCCCCATCACCCCCCCCCGGCACAATGACCTCTCTCTCTCTCTCTCTCTCTCTCTCTCTCTCTCTCTCTCTCTCTCTCTCTCTCTCCCTCCTCATCCCCACGGACCGCCGTTCGTCAGTACACTCGACTTGTACCAATCACAGCTGGAACACAGAGATATAAGACCAGTCCTATACCTATTATTGTGAACGTCATCAACAATCCAGGAACAAGTACACAAGCTAAGCAAGTAAACTGCTGCTCAGTTTTCCACTTATCGACTTAGTTAAGACAAACAAAATATCACCAGGTGTACCACAGTGGTGTGTGCCCGACTGACTCAGTAACATCATTACTGGAACTCCACCAGAGTTTGTGTTGTCGCTTACCCCTCCGGAGCCACAGTCGACCGACCCCACATAAATAGCAATTGATAGTTTGAGGAAAATAATGATTCCTGCCTTAAAGGTCAATAGTGAGGACTGGTCGGTCTTCAAGATTATTGCTCTGATGTTAACAAACATGGCCAAGTGAATCTTGTCATTTGTAGTAGAAACGTTAATTCTATTATGGAAGTGAGCAATGGAAGGAGTGATGCAGATTGATCAGGTGGAGGAAGTAGGTGAGGTAAGGTGTGGTGGTCAGTCACACCATTTACATGTTGGTCACAGGAAGAGTTTAGTAAACACTATCGTCTCTCACAAGAATGAACCAGGTTTGTTCTGGAGAAGATAAGAGGGAGGCAGGGAGGCTGCCTAGATGGAAGAGGTCAATTATGGTAAGATTACTGGAATGATTGACATTATTATATCTGATGTAGGAATAATGAGCCTCATAGTTTGCCTGATCTTCGTAACGTTCATCACGATCACTTTATGTAATAACTCACAATGATATATAATCTCCACATCTCACTCCCTCACTCATACTCTAGTTCTTTAATATAACACCAGTGCAAAACATAATGGCTCAGTAACCAAAGATATTAGCGCCGTGTGCCTTAATTACTAATTCATCCTCATTCTTAATAAAAATAACAAGAACATTCATCTACCGAGGCTTCTAATGAATCTAATAGTCTATCAATGATGACATTTATATTCATCTTCCCTCAACCTTCTGAAATGTTAATCTTCTTTCATGTGTGACCTTAAAATCAGTTCAGGTTTTGCCACACTAAAACCTTAAATTCATCAACTTGTTATTTTCAACTACTTTCCCCTTTTCAACTGAGTGGAGCAAGACAACCCTTTTTTATTGAAGGATAAGTTATGAAGGTTCACTTCTCTACTCTCGTCCCAAGCCTCTCTCTCCTGTCCTGCCTGACTCTCGTCCCAAGCCTCTCTCTCCTGTCCTGCCTGACTCTCGTCCCAAGCCTCTCTCTCCTGTCCTGCCTGACTCTCGTCCCAAGCCTCTCTCTCTGGTACAACCCAACCCTCATCCCAGGCCTCTCTCTCTGGTACAACCCAACCCTCATCCCAAGCCTCTCTCTCTCTGGTACAACCCAACCCTAATCCCAAGCCTCTCTCTCTGGTACAACCCAACCCTCATCCCAAGCCTCTCTCTGGTACAACCCAACCCTCATCCTAAGCCTCTCTCTGTACAACCCAACCCTCATCCCAAGCCTCTCTCTCTGTACAACCCAACCCTCATCCCAAGCCTCTCTCTCTGGTACAACCCAACCCTCATCCAAGCCTCTCTCTCTGGTACAACCCAACCCTAATCCCAAGCCTCTCTCTCTGGTACAACCCAACCCTCATCCCAGGTCTCTCTGGTACAACCCAACCCTCATCCCAAGCCTCTCTCTCTGGTACAACCCAACCCTCATCCCAAACCTCTCTCTCCTTCAAAGCCTCACTCTCCGGCCAAACATCTTGTGTTCAGCCTCTCTCATCCCGAGCCTTTCTCTCCTACAAAGCCTCACTCTCATCCCAGGCCTCCCTCTCCCTCCCTCTACACCAGCGGTATTTAAACATTTTCAGTGTTGCAGGTCCACATGAATTTGGGGAAGAATTAGAGAAATTATGGAACTCTTTATAATGTGTCCCATTTTCACAATGTTGCTTCAAATCTTACAGTTGCAGGTGCCGGGCTACCACAATAACCGCCACCTGATTGCCACTCTCCTGGAGGAGGAGGAAGAAGCCGATGTTGTGATAGTAAACATCACATGATGTATCACTAATGGTCATAAGATCAAACATTATGGCTACACATCCCGACAATCACCAGACTGTGTGTGGCACAGCACGAAGGACGGAGTCGCCCGCCAGTCTTGTACGAAGCACAATACAATATCTCACTACTTCCTGCCGCTTTCAGTACTTTCTATCAGTCAAGATACTCACACTACGTACGTACGTACGTACACTGTTCTATTATCCTTTGTACATCTTCACTACTGGCGTTTTGGACCTTATCTGAATGAGTCACATCAAATGGTTATCAAGGACACAGAACACATAACACTTGTCCACTGTCTTTGTCTTTCATACTCTATTTTTCATATTTGTTTGCCATTTCCCGCAAGAACAAGGTAGCGTCAGGAATAAGTGAATGAATCCTAGAGGGAAACTTAGTTGGGCTCCTTCCTCTGTTCCTTCATTTGAAAAGTAATACAGAAGGGGAAGATTTCCAACCCCCCCAGTTCCCAACCCTCAGTCGCCTTCCACGATATGCAGAAGATACGTATGCAGACAAATAGACAGACAGGCAGACAGACAGACAGACACACACACACACACACACACACACACACACACACACACACACACACACACACACACACACACACACGGAGTAGCGCCGAGAATGGATAAAGGCAAGCAAGGTAAGAATATTTACATGTGTATATATATTCCTATGAGTCCACATGGAAAATGAAACACGATAAGTTCCCAAGTGCACTTTCGTGTAATAATCACATCATCAGGGGAGACACAAGAGAGAAATATAACAGTCAGTTGATATACATCGAAGAGACGTAGCTAGGACGCCATATGGTAAACATGTGATTGTCCAAGACAGACAACGAGTGTATCATAAACTTATCATTTTGCAAATTCTATCAACAATAAAGTTATCTAATTTGTATAGACCATCACTAATATTAAGATTATAATTCTTTGTGTATTTAATAAAAGAAGATTCAATGATATTTCTCGTGGTAATAGAGTCAGAGTTAATAACTGAGATGGCATTACTCCAGTCAATACAATGATCATAGTTTTTAACGTGATTAAACAAGGCATTTGATTCTTGTCCCGTTCTTATACTATATTTATGTTGCTTAAGTCTAACAGAAAGATCCTTACCAGTCTGCCCAACATAAAATTCATCACAATTTCCACATGGCACTTTATAGATGCAACCAAGAGAATTTTCTGGTGAATTCCTGATTAAGATATTCTGTATAGTATTATTGTTGCTAAAGGGAACATTTAAGGCAACATCTAAGATGCGGCCCATCATCTAGGGCAGAAAGCAACTCAACATTCGCCCCCAGCTAGATAGTGGCACGTACCAGGAATCACTTAATTAACTAAAGTAATACAACAACAACAACAACAACAAAGACAACAATAAAACAAATCAATGCGTCCAAAAATCTTTAACAGAACAAAATTGTGCACATTTGTATAAAATAACAAGAAGAAAACCTTTCTACGTAATAGAATTGTACACATTGGTATAGAATAACAAGAAGAAAAACATTATCAAATAGCAAAAAAAGTCTATAAATGTTACAGCAAAACAACATAGTCATAAAATCAATAACAAAAATACTTATCTAAATAAAGACAGGAAACAGTAGATACAGAACATGTTTTGTTATATAACAAAGAATTCTCAAAACAATGCACATCAAACACAAGAAGAAATTCTTAACGAAGACAAAATAAAACAATTTAGAAAGATGCACATTAACAACCCAGTCTGCAATTCAGTGAAATTCTCTATTTCTTTTTCAACAGAGGAATGTGGTACATTACATAGAGGTAGCCAGTACGATGGTGTTGGGAATGGCTTGGTAAACACCACTACTGCCTGCCTGTGGTCACTCCCTTCTGCATTACCACATGAAAATGGCCCAGGGTCATCCTCAACACTGCTCATCTGATTTAGTTCAAATACAAGCTATAAATCACTATACTACAACTACAGCAACGAAACTAAACTCACTACAAAGTTATTAACTATAGAATACAAACGAAATAACATTACAAACACGAAAAGTATTGAAAACACACACACACAGTGGAGCAAAGTCATCTTGCAATTAACTTTTAAATCAAAATGTCGGTGTTGATGTAGTGACGTCACAACGAGGCCGCCAGTAAAACCAGGCGATTAGAAAACTCGTTCTTGTGTGACACACAACTTTGCCACGATACCTCCGCTCTACCTCAACCAATTAGAAAACTCGTTCTTGTGTGACACACAACTTTGCCACGATACCTCCGCTCTACCTCAACCAATTAGAAAACTCGTTCTTGTGTGACACACAACTTTGCCACGATACCTCCGCTCTACCTCAACCAATTAGAAAACTCGTTCTTGTGTGACACACAACTTTGCCACGATACCTCCGCTCTACCTCAACCAATTAGAAAACTCGTTCTTGTGTGACACACAACTTTGCCACGATACCTCCGCTCTACCTCAACCAATTTCCAGGAAATTTTCGGAAGAAGCATATATTTTGTATTACATATGATTGTTAAATTATCAAAATGCGTTGCATATACCCTTTAACTCTCTCTCTCTCTCTCTCTCTCTCTCTCTCTCTCTCTCTCTCTCTCTCTCTCTCTCTCTCTCTCTCTCTCTCTCTCTCTCTCTCTCTCTCTCAGAGAGAGAGAGAGAGAGAGAGAGAGAGAGAGAGAGAGAGAGAGAGACTGCACAACCATATTGCCTCCATATGTACTGAGACTCATAACAGTGATACGCCTTACTTGTATATGGTTCATTCAGACCAGACGAGCTCAGCCCACCTGGACAGACGTGAGATGAGACGCGGAATATGACGGTAACATTACCATGTCACGACAGCCACCGACCCACCGGTGGTGCACCACGGATCAGGCGATGCAGAGACGGGCAGCATGATGACGACCCTGGCTGCACCTGGACACTGAGGACGTCCAACATGATGACGACCCTGGCTGCACCTGGACACTGGGGACGTCCAACATGATGACGACCCTGGCTGCACCTGGACACTGGGGACGTCCAACATAATGACGACCCTGGCTGTACCTGGACACTGGGGACGTCCAACATAATGACGACCCTGGCTGTACCTGGACACTGGGGACGTCCAACATGATGACGACCCTGGCTGTACCTGGACACTGGGGACGTCCAACATAATGACGACCCTGGCTGTACCTGGACACTGGGGACGTCCAACATGATGACGACCCTGGCTCCACCTGGACACTGGGGACGTCCAACAGCAGCAGATAATAATGTGGACGAGTCTGCCTCCTCTCGTCAACCACCACCTTACGCTGAAGCCTCATAATGACTGGATGGAGGAAGGTATGGCGATACACCGTCTGTTTACACTTCATGTTTCTCTCGGTTATAAAACTAAAACAAGAAAATAATACTAAGTTTTAGTATTTGTATTGTATGACTACAGTTAACCCTTGTGTTAGTAATACAGTGGCCGGAGCGGCTACTGTGACGTTGATGTAATATCCATTTGATAAATCTCTATGTAAATATGACCTTCAGTCATAAAGACTGCACCACAAACCTTTCATTGCCTTGAAATCTTAAGAGAATCAATGTTAACTTTTGTATGTTTTATATATGATCCAGTGACTTTAACCCCAGCCACCGTTGTATACAGTCATATCCCTGATATGTGGACACCTGGAACGTTGTAGATAATTTATCATGAAGGTCCCAGTACTGTGTCCACGCCACACCCACTCCAACAAAGGGCGCCTGTGGACGATGATGACGAAGGGAGACTCTTCAAGCAAACCTCATCATAAGTTTACAAGGACGATCTCTTTGTGTTTTGTGTCATCTACTAAGGAATATTTGTCAAGCGTTTGGTGTGTCCACAACTGTTTTATACCTTCGGAGTTATATTTCTTCCTCTTGTGTATCACTAACATTGACTCTCGGGTCGCCTGAGTTTCACTACAACGAAATTCGCAGACGTTACTAAAGGTGAGACGTAAGACCACGTCAGGTAGTCAACAGATGCGACAACTTGACATAACTATCGTAAGATGGTACATTGGATTGTGTTTCCTGCTTGTTTAATTCTTGCTTTGTTTGCATTAACATGTGCCTATTGATTCATAGATTATGGCTGGAGGTAACCATTGTCAACTCTTCATAATTAATGATGGTCTGTGGTAGGTTTACTCCCTACACTCATCATCCTTCTTGGTCCCAAATCTATTTCAGGCCACCCAGACCACTGGTGCCTTGTGGATGTACCAATGTGACCCTATGTTCGTACAATTGTTCTTAAGCCCGTTTCTTAGGCAGTGTTACCTCTGTGTTTTGTGAAAATTGTCTCCTTACCAGCGAGTATTGTAAGAAAATGGTTTAATAGTCTATCTTGCAACTGCATCAGCTACTACAGAATATCAGAAAGTGTAAACATTCAGCGGTTCATGAATGCCAAGCGGTTGTTCAAGCCAGGCAAAATGTGTGGATGACCTTGACGGAGTAAGCAATGTGTTGATGAAGTTATGGCCAGTGGTGTGGCGAGGGAGGGTCTGGGCAGGCAGGACACGATTGAGTGATGTTTCGTATCGTCAAGCCTCATTCCTTCCCTTGTCTATGTTTTACTTTTGATCATGACATTCATAGAGAATGCAGCTAAGGAGTTACGTTTTCTATACACAACATAGATGCTATTCGTTTTTACAAAATCGTAGTTTACTTGCAAACGGTAAAATCACTCATATGTAGCTTTGCCAGGTTTCCTCCTAAATTTGTTCTCCATATTAGATTCATCATACGTCCACGTAACAACTTAAAACAGAGATGGTCACGAAGTACAAAGATTAAAAATGATGAAAGGCTTTGATAATCTCGATCTAACAAATTACCTAAGGCTAGATCTTCTGATCTAAGTCGTATTAATGGATGCAGTCTGGTGGGAAAACATTCTACCTTCACTGAGGCCAAGTGTTATTTGCTCAACCTAATTGTTAACATACAGACTGATGATTCCCCTGCAACTTCCATGGTATACACACTGACCAACTTGGCAAGTGGTACACCGATTACAACGCCACACCTCCTGACTCCTTCCCAACCCACATGATGAAGGTCATGGACAACTTGTGTGACCGCTACCTAACATTACCTGGACCCAAGATGACATTAAAAATTATTGATAAATTCTATCTTGCTTGAGAGAACAAAATCTTTAATACTAAAGAATGATGGAAAGAAACAGCAAGATAATATCTTGGTGGATAAAGTGTGTTGATCACCGTAGACAAAATTGAGGATACAACATAGAATAGAGAATTTGTCTCTGATGATGCTATTGCCTCCTCTGACGTCCACATGTTATCCACATAACCACAGTACTTTACTACAGTATATACAGTAATATCAGTCGTAACAACACTATGTATGTAGTCGTGATTACCGTAACATGTGAGTGGCAAGATTGGATGACGTAACGTAACAATATCAGACTTCATCATTCTCAATAGTTTAGGTGGATCATGTAATATTTGGCGTTGCTTCATGTTTTATCAGATGATCAAATGATGGTTGGCCTAATGACATTCACAAGTCAGTGGTCATTAAATCCAACACAGCAACCAACCACTCAGGATGACCAGGAGGGAGCCACCTGGTGCAGACCAAGTGTACCAGCCTGGTGGAGAGGATCAACTGCTCCACCTCAGGATAAGAGCTGCTCAAGTTCTGTAGTGAGGGACACTCCAAGTGGCATGTGAAACTACCAGTCTTAGTTATAAACTACCGCCCGGCTGGCCGGTGGGTGGCTGTGGCCAACATGAACCCAGGGGCTACACACACACACACACACACACACACACACACACACCGCCCACTGACCTGACCACCACCACTGTGACCTACCACGTGTGGCATGTAGCTCATCCATGGACAACATTAATCAAATACCTAGACAGAATTTTTATGTTAGATAAAAGACATTTCTTGATAGTAAACATAAGAAATGATGACGAAAGATAAGGGACGCTATTAGAGGTAAATATTTTGTTGGAATATGAAATACTCTTCCTCAAACTAGCTCCCTGTACTGTATTTTCTTTTACATACCCAGAGGAAAATATATTCTGTGGTTAATCAACATAAATGTTCATGTTTAACAGGTTTTCTATTTCTGATAGTATTTCACTGATTCAGGTTTAAGAACCTTAGTTCTGAACAACCATTATAATGCAACACAATACATATTTACCATAAATAAATCATTTATCACAATAACTATTATGTTTGTACCAGATTCTTTAAGTCCTCAATCACGTTTGTTAATATATAAGGAATTTTTCCACCACATTTCAATACATAACATATATCTACACGTGTGGAAATATATGTATATGTTTTTATAAATTTTTCTTTGGCTTTTATAATTCAGGTGTAAGATATCCGTCTGAAGTAAATACTAGATAATATTATAGGTTATGTGTGTGTGTGTGTGTGTGAGTGTGTGTGTGTGTGTGTGTGTGTGTGAGTGCACACAGGAGTGAAAACATATTTTACACTTACAAGGTTAAAAGACGGGGCAACACGAGTGTACAAATCCTTCCTCAAAAGACTCACGTGATAATGATTAAAGTAGTACACACACACATACACACACACACACACACACACACACACACACACACACACACACACACACACACACACACACACACACACACACACACAGAGCGGCGCCTTCAATTTTTGATGTAGATTGATTTCCTATCTTAGTTTCGTCTACGGAATTCTACATCTTCAGTTCAGCACACCATTGTGGTAATGAAGGGAAAGTCACCACATTCATAAGCCGAGTGCACGTAGCTTATCCCACCTCGTTAGAGAGAAAACTTACCTGTATTTGAATTAATGAACGGGAACAGAGAAGACAAAATTTTTTTTACACATTTATTATACAACTGTACAATTTATATTATATACATTACCACATTTCCTGCACTTTCCATCACAAATTTGCTGAGGTCATAACCTTGTACTTACCTTTACCTTACAACCTTAAGGATGGTGGTCTACAACACCTCTAGATTGATGGAGAAAACGAAAAGTTTCGTTTTACTATTAAGACCACAGAAATACGGTAATTCCACTTCACTACCACTAACTACTAGTTATTTTACTTGTTGATTTTCACGGCTAAGATTTTCATCCTCTGAGCGAAGCCATACAATAATCGTCCTTATCTACTCTGAGCATTGGATAGCCTCCTGATGATCAAGATTGCTGTTTTGGTTGTCCGTTTCCCTTGTTACTGCTGCGTCTCACTGCACACCTTACATGAGTGCCTTCCACAGTATTAGGGACAGCTGCTGGGCCTCACTGTAGCTACTTCTGGGACGGTTGCCAATCTTCCTCGTATTCCCTCATGACCACAGCGCCAAACCGACTCCCGCCATCAGGCCGAAACGCACAAACATTTCTGACAAAATTGAGACAACCGCTTTCGCGTCAGTTTTGACACCAAGTGAATTTATACGACAATTACGTTCAAGATGCTTGGTTTTTCGTTCATGGATTGAACAGAAGCAACCAGCGATGGTTGCTACTGCCCAATCCATGAAGTCCCCCCCACCACGGAAAGGTAACCAAGCTTCGGGGGGGATGGGTGTTTACCCTGACGCCAACGGAGAAACTCAATACAATATTTTTATTATAACTTTCCTTAATCTTGAAAAATGAATCAATCAGAGGGATGAATAGCCCCAGTCATATGAAGATTGGCTAACCGAATCCTTGCGCATTGTGTAGAAAGTGATTTCTTTGAGGGTTGCTTTATGGAAGGCACGGTAGCGTCGGAAGAGTTTCATTGTTTCTTTGAAGACGAAGGGAATTATCCCCGTAAGTTTATGTATTTTTTTGGGCGGGATAATGTTCCCATTTTTTTTCTTTCTTTGTTTTTCAACGTCCCTACGTAGATATTATGTGTCATCCACTATTGGGAGAAAGCCAGACTTCCGCTAGATTAACGTAATCCTTGGCGAGGCCAAACTAAAGTTGTCTTGGTGTTGGTTCCTCAGTGATAACCCAAACACAAACACAAACACACCTCCAGTGTCCACTCTAGGGTTGTGTTCTCCTGCAGCACCAGCAGGAAGAAAGAACTCAGGTTCCTCACCAACTGAATCTTTTGGCACGGGTAGCGTGTGTCATCTCGACACGCCTTTTAACGCCCGTACGTGGTGCGGAGTGCAGTCGGTCTGTAACGTAGGGCCTGACATGTGTTGGGGGACCAAGTCGGTCTTGAATGGTGGGCCTGACAGGTCTTGAGAACTGCCATGTCTCCCTGAAGGTGGGCCTGACAAGTGGGGTGGGCTGCATTTCCTCATGGATGGTGGGTCTGGTAGGGAGTGTGGGCTGCAGTGCCACTTGAGTGGACGAGGTCACTTGGTCAGCATCAGTGGGACGGTGAGGTTTCACTTTTGCACAGCGACCGTTGACGGAAAGTGGTGTCACGTTGGCAAGAAGTGCCTTCTTGTAGGAGGCATAGCAGGAGTACTGGATGACGGCAATCCCGCGGTGGTTCTCGTACGTGGATGCAGCCAGGATACTTCTCCGTGGTGGGGCTCGCTTCGTGGTTGGTGGATGTGGCCCTCCCCGCCACATGGTCACAGTGGTTGACCTATTTTACGTCAAAACATTACGAGGTCAACCTTCACCAAATCCATATGGCGTTCATACCAGCTTCACCCATATTCCATTTCCTCCAATTCCACTTCTGGGTATTCCACCTCCATATCCACACAGCCAAATTCCACTCCATCCATGACTTCCACGGCCGGGTATTCCACCAATTCCGCTCCATCCATCTCTTCAACGTCTGGGTATTCCACCTCCATATCCACACAGCCAAGTTCCACTCCATCCATCACTTCCACGTCTGGGTATTCCACTTCCATGTCCACACAGCCATAGCCCATGTCAAATACATGGACATATTCAAATTCCATATCCTGGACAAAGGAGGATCGTCCTACCTCCTTGGTGAACATTATTATATTGAAGTGTTCGAGGAAAGGTTGAGGGAGCTTGCAAGGCGGAGCAGAGATGTTCACTCGACAGAGGTCACAGCTCAAATGATGCTCTCGGCCCGGCTCCCGCCCTTATATAACCTGGGAACTGATCATATCCTAGCATAGCTTAATATAGAGAAGTCTAATATAGTGAAGTCAATACTTTAATACAGTTAAGTTTATTTCTCAGTAGTTTAATACATGTGCCTGACAACAGTTCCTTCAGCCGTACAATGTCCCGTCACAGAACACAAGGATTGTCATTACAATTCGTTTTTATCAGCAGAAATTAGATTAAAGTGACTAAAGATAAGTGGTTTAATATGTTATGTGTGTTCTCTGTCATCATAAAGATGGCCATCTACCCTGATGTGTAAAGAAAACATCAATTTTGCCGAGGCTGTGGTGAAGATAAGAACACAATGATATGATAATGTGGTCATACAATGGTGTAGTCAAGATGTTGTGTTAGAACTATTTAGTGAAGATGGGAGTGTAGTGAAGAGGAGGATTTAGTGAAAATATATATGCTTCTTCACGCTGAGCCATTCCATATAGATGAATATATCTATAATCTAATTACGGTAAATTACCATATGACTTTAACGGCACCAGCCAGCAGGAAAAATGTCGGATATAGGAGTGACTGAATATTTTGTCGGATACATAAATAATGGAATATTTGGTACGATCGATCAAAATGCTTTTTATAGGCAAATAATTTCTGATTTTTCAAATGATTTTTTCCATCTGTTGGAACTGGTGTAAGTAATTAAAGATATGAAAACCGATGGAAAAGTTCAGTTTAACGCTTTTACGAATGTCTTGCTGCGTGTTTAGGAAGAGCAGTAAACTACAGGAATATATTGGTCTAATGTCACCTGCTTGTCCAACAGCAGATATTGTATGGTCTGAGACATTATTTCTGGTAGAGGTGGATTCTCTCCGGCATTGCGTAAATCACTTCCACAAACTTGCGCCATTTTGCACAAATACAGATCCGATATGATGCATTTCCCAGCTCTGTTATGTTAATGACCCTATTCATCCTAGCCTAACCTAGCCTAAATAAAAAGGTGTGGAATAATGTGCAACATTTCTCCTTCATTACAAGTGATAATAAACCTAGGCTATACAGCAACCAGGAACGTCCATATTTGTCTAACTTCTCACATGTCTGTGTCATCTGTCTGCAAACATGTCGACCATTACCATGAGGGCAATTGCGGCTTTTGATTTTGAATATCACACGTTTCCTCTCTGCCGTGAGATCTTCATACTTAAATAAAATGGTGGGCCGTAAGAAATATATGTCCATCGAAGGTCAACTATAAGGCTCAGTTCCATCATCAGTTTCTAAGAAAACTGAAAAGATGAGGTCCCACCGAGATTCGAACTCGGATTGCTGGATTTAGAGTCCAGAGTGCTAACCCTTACACCATGGGACCTGATAAGAAAAGATGTGATTTCATCTAAATGTTTTACATATAATCAACCAGAGGCCATTCCTCCCTCCCTGCCTGTAGGGTTCAAGGTTTTCTAGAAGGTTCTCGAAGATTCTGGGTAGGAACTGCCATTGAGAGGACGTAGTTATACGTATCATTAATGATATTGTAGTTGACTTTCTGATTTAGAAAGATAGATAGATAGATCGATAGATAGATAGGTAAAAAACAGATATTAGATAGATCGATAGATACGTAAGGCTGTGTATGTCAACTTTCACAGAAATCATTGATATCTGCGTTATTCTGCAAGAAATACATGTACATGGATGTAGTGATAATATGGGTTAGGTATAAGACCAGTCGTGTTGAGATTGTAGTGAATGTGACCATTGACTTCAACCTTAATGGTGTAGTGAAGATAAAGTTGTAGTGAAGATAAATCTTGAAGTGACTCATAAGGTTGTTGTGAGTACAAGGATGCATCGTAAATGAGTACTTCCTACCTGAAAGTCAACAATTACAAAATTGATCAAGTATAACAACATCCTCGGACAACCAACTACAAACACCAACCATAGAGTGAACCTGACTGTCACCTAACGACGACCTCTCAAAGGTAATGATCTTACCAGAATCTTCGAGAACCCTCTAGAAAACCTTGAACCCTGCAGGCAGGGAGGGAGGAATGGCCTCTGGTTGATTATATGTAAAACATTTAGATGAAATCACATCTTTTCTTATCAGGTCCCATGGTGTAAGGGTTAGCACTCTGGACTCTAAATCCAGCAATCCGAGTTCGAATCTCGGTGGGACCTCATCTTTTCAGTTTTCTTCGATACTGGTGATGGCCGCATTATTCTGTACGTTATATATACATTCATATATATACATAAATATGTATATATAAACATATATATGGAATAATATGGTTTTATCAATAGCCGGAGACCATTCCTCCCTCCTTGCCTGCAGAGTTCATAGTTTTCTGGAAGGTTCTAGAAGATTCTGGTGAGATAATTGCCATTGAGAGAACATTGTTATACTTCATATATCAATGATTTCATTATTGTTGACTTTCAGATAAAGATAGATATATAGATAGATAGTTAGATTGATAGATTGATAGAGCGATATTTAGATAGGTATATAGATAGATAAGGTTCATCAATACTGTATCTTACGCTATCTCCTGTTGCTGGACATATGTTCAACCAGCATTGGGAAAACCTCCAGTAGACCTTAATGTAAAGCAAGATAATAACAAAACCTGCAATAAAAGAATACGATCAACTCCCCAGTGCAGAAATATTGTGACCAGAAAGTCTTCTAGCAAGATGTCAGACGCTTCCACGGGAATCACAAACATAACATCAAATATCTGAAAGTCAACAATAACAAAACTAATGATGATAATGAAACTATAACAAGAAAAATGATAAACATATGGAAAATAGTGCTCTAGATTATATTTCTAGAAAACAAACTTTAACGAAAACTGTGAAAAGAAATACCCATCTGGCTGATACGACACAGTAAAAGGACCATCCCACAACCAACTCTAAACTGAACCTGACTGTCCCCTAACAACGTCCTCTCAATGGTATTTATCTTACCAGAATCTCGTAGAACTTTCCAGAAAATCAAGAACTCTGCAGGCAAGGAGAGAGGAATGGCCTCTGGCTGCTGATGATAACCACATTATTCTATATATATACTTTTACCTACAACCGAAGGTTGACCGGCCAGCCCAAGTGGCTACAGAGGTTGTATCCATGAAAGAAACGGACCCACCAGCAGACGAATTCGGTTGGCAGGTTGTATGGAAGAAGAGGAAAAAGAAAGTTGCCCAACCAGCCCAACCAGAAGGGTGTAGCAAAGAAACGAAAGAAGGCTGCCCAACCAACCTGGGTGGTAGTAAAGATGGCAGCTTCACAACCCCAGGTCGTTAGGCAGACTGTAGCCATGGAACAAAGGAAGGCTGCTCGTCCACCAGCCCAGGTACCGAGTGAGCGTGTAGCTATGCTGGCTGACCCACCAGCCCAGGTAGATAGCTACGCCCAGATGGCTCTGTCGGGTACAGCAAAGAAGCAAACCCCACAACTACTCCACGAGGTTTGCAAGCCTGCACCCAAAAAGATGAAGACGAAGGTTGCCACACTACCCAATGCACCACCACATGTCTAGAAAGGGAAAAGGTGGACAGAATGGCTGGAGGTCCCACTCCAACAACAAAATCACCTTAGGAGCCAAGTTCCATCCATTATTGAAAATATATATATATATATATATATATATATATATATATATATATATATATATATATATATATATATATATATATATATATATATATATATATATATATATGTATATGTATATATTTATATATATATATACATATATATATATATATATATATATATATATATATATATATATATATATATATATATATATATATATATATATATATATATATATATATATATATATATATATCCTTCTGTATGTTTACTTTCGATAATGAGGAACAGAAGAAAGAGCCAAGCAATATAGATTTCGTCAAAGACATCTCTCTTTTCTTAACGCTGCCTCGCAAAGATTTTCATTAATTCAAATTGAAGAAACAGACGTATTTTTCTATTGTCTGGTTAGCTCAGTGGTAGAGCGTGAGTCTGACACACTCAAGGTCGTGGGTTCGAGACCCACACCAGACATAATTTTTGCCTTTTTCGTTTTTCATTTTGTCCGCATCACATGTGTGCAACATTCAGTGTGTTCGTCCAACGTTATAGTGAAGATCTTCATAATGAACTGGGGTTTTCGACCTTATCTGAAAGGGTCAGGTCCACCAAGACGTCCTTGAAATCTTCCAGAAGCTTCTGGCGATCCTCCTCCTACGACAGCAACATGGAGACTTACCCTGTGGTTATTTTGCCGGCTAGTCGGCAACGGTCGGTTAAGCAGTATTTTGCCGTGGTAATCTCAGTGCTTTATGTAATACTAAGTGCCAAAAAATGTTCTTGGGGGCGTAGCTCAGTGGTAGAGCGCTCGCTTGGCATGCGAGAGGACCCGGGTTCAAACCCCGGCGCTTCCATTTTTGTTATTTGGGAAA
>NC_092231.1:48893047-48979162 GCF_036320965.1 Panulirus ornatus
TTGACTGGGTGAGCTGGATGGAGTGTGCTCAGGATGGGTAAGTGGTCAGAGGATGGTTGCCGTAGCATCCTTCCATGTAATGCTGGTGTGAGCAGAATGTTGTTTCACAAAGTTAGCTGCAGGAGGTGGTGGACTGGGAGTCTGGTTGGTTGGTTGGTTGCATAAGTTAAGTATACTGAGAAGTTACAGTTGAAGAGATTCACTTCAGAGATCATAAGTGTGAATGCTGAACAAAGTGGACATTCAAATCTTTAATAATGGGAGCATCTTACCGAGGTTCTGCTGTTGGGTAGTGTATCTTATGGGGTATGTAGAGTGAGGAGGTATGCAGATGTTGATTATCTTGCACCTAGTACTGTGTTTATAGGATATTGTTGTTGTCTGTGAGCTGTTGCATGGTGTCAGTTGTGGAGAAAATTATGGTTTGGTGAATAAGTGTTATGAGTACCTACTCCTTGTCTGTTATTTCTTACAGCTGTGAGATCTGGATGTGAGACTAGCTTCTTAGATGAGTTCTACAAGGATACTGCATTCTCTTAATTAGCTGAGAATTTTTGTGTATTTGTTCTTATCATTACTAGCACTGAATTGCAAAATCTTTAGTTTGTCATTGCAGTTCTGTGGCGTAGAATGATCTATTTGTGAAGACTGAAAATGCGCATTCTGTAATGCTGTTTATTGGAAATTTGTGGTCGAGGTGAAGGTGTTTGTGACGGAGTGTTTTAAGTTATTTTCTGAATGGCTGCTGTACGTCCAGTGTTCTGAGTAGTCTCCAGTGGATGACAGTGATGTACAGTGGAGGTGATACCAATGACTGTAGTTAAAGCACAAATTGTAGTAGTGCTTTTTGATATAATTGGCACTATGAACACATGTCATAAGCTGGAATTAGTAGTTAGATGACCTGGTCATTACCTCCCTGTAGTTAACATATGTGTGAATTCTTCAGATGCCTGAGTATAACCTTAAATAACACACTGCACAAAAATTAACTTTACACCAGTGAATGACAGATCTCAAATTGATCACCTGTTAGCTTTAAAGAGGTTGGTATGTTATCAGATCTTTTAGTCGTTATGTCATTACATTACTCTGAAAGTGAAAATACCATTTTTATACTAGTTTTCTGAAGAGACGTAGTAAGAGCAATGGTAAAGGGAAAAAAATATTGTCAATCACACCAATGGGAAAAAGATATTGCTAAGGTCATTAAAGGAAAAATAATATTGTTAAGCTTACTAAAGGAAAAAAATATTGTTGTTAAGGTTATGGCAGTATAGATTTCCCATATAATATCCTTCATGTCGAAATATACAAGGAGTAGAAATATGGCATTAAATCAATATCCCAACGATGGTCTAATTCAAGAAACAAAACTGATAACTAAAACACACAACACCACAGTGGCGGTCAGCTGTGAACATGGTTTAATACAAACATAATATTATGATCGTAGGAAGACTCTCCATATATAATATATCAAATAAGAAACAAAAATAGCCTCTAACATAGAAGCTGAAGATAACATATGGAACACACAACACTAAAATGTCCAGGACTAGAAATATAATAACCTCAAACACAAAACTGACTGCAATCATGTACATAAACTAATTTACTGGTAAACAATAACACTGAGAGGAATACATATGAAAATTATTGGTTTGATGCAAGGTACAAAAAAAAGGCAACTGGAGGTGTACAGTACATAGCAAAGATAAACAATGAAACAGTTTACATGGATTAGTAATATTACAGCCAATTTTGTTGTCGCTAGACTGGTGAAGCCATAATGCAAGAATAAACTGGAGACCAAATATAAGAATCAAAAGTACATAATGTGTTGTGAAAACTGGTACCAGAATGAAGTAATTAAACACAAGAAGATAGATATCAGCATAAAACATGGAAAATCCATGAAATAAAATTATCAATGGAATAATCATAGTTCCACACAAATAAATATTTCATGCAGTTTCAAGGAAAAACAAACTAGCTCAACTAAATACTTTAATGTGGCAACATGAGGAAAAGAGAAAAGCTTTGGAAATGATTTACATCTTGTACGACATTTTTACTTCACAATAAAAGTATTCTCTTAAACAGGGTCATCTTGGGGCTCAGCTAGGCCATTCCTTTCAAATTACAGTCTGCGTACACCATCCAAATACATTAGTGTGAATGGAAAATTTAGGTAGGCTAAACATTAATTGAAAACATCAGGGGAGACCCATTATGAAGAAGAGCAAAGTAACTTGTCAACTTTACCTTTTACTGCAGATAATATCTGAAGAATTAATTTCAGTGAGTCCTTAACTTTACAGAGATGCAGAAGTGTCTTGTTCCTCTGAAAAATATAAAGAACAAAATGCTAATCAGCAGCGTAGTTACAAGAGGATGGAGGGTAGGGCCCAGGAACCACCAACTGTTTAGGGTTTTTATGATATCCAATTCTGCCTAGCTCCTAGGTTGCCATCCAGTCAATTTGGCCGTGATAATCTTGGCAAATCTATCCCCAAGGGTCCCAAATATCTAAACGCCAGTGGTAAATAGCACCTCGACTTAACTCAAAATATCACATATTGTTTACTTGACACTTATAGAGCCTAGCTTTCATGTGGTAATCAATAAGATTTGAAAAAGAACTTTGTCTAAATACAACACAAACACTTTAAACAGCTAATGTTAGAAATGAAAAGAAACATACTAATTAATAATAACAAATATAAGCAAACCTGTAACTATTATTCTGTCCCTTACCACCATGCATGTCTGTTCAAACAAAACAAACTGACCAAAAATAATTCTTTATGAACGTCTCGATTAACTAGAATTTCCCAAGAAACAATAACATATAAGAGAAGTTTTAGTTTGCAAACAAAACAAATACTTAAAACAGCTAACACAAAAGTAAAAAATAGATATCATAAATGATCATAAATTAAAGCCAGTAACTATCAATAGCTGTCGCTTACACTCACGAATGGCTGACCCGTACCATATTTTGGTCTTCCGCTTCACGTACAAATCTTGACCTATAACAATTCTAAATTACAATTATTATAATTTTCTTTAATCATTATATTACAATTTTCTTATGTTAATTTTAGTATAACAAACACAAACAAAAACTGTAGAACTATCAGAAGACAAATTTCAGGCAGCAACTATGAACAAGCGGGAAGGTTTGATCATTTCTCTCCTGCTCCTGCCTCTCTCTCCGTCTCCCATATGGCCTTCCCATACACCAAGATGATATATATATATATATATATATATATATATATATATATATATATATATATATATATATATATATCTGGCCAATTCCCTGATCAACTTTGTTAACGTAGGTTGCATAAAATATACAAAATCACTAACCTCATTACAGGTTACTATATCATAAGAAATAATTTCATAGATTTTTGTTTATACTCCATAGATTTGAGACACTTTAAAAGCCTAGCTTGTATACTAACATTTTCATCCTGTGAGCGAAGCCATACAATAATCGTCCTTATCTACTCTGAGCATTGGATAGCCTCCTGATGATCAAGATTGCTGTTTTGGTTGTCCGTTTCCCTTGTTACTGCTGCGTCTCACTACACACCTTACATGAGTGCCTTCCACAGTATTAGGGACAGCTGCTGGGCCTCACTGTAGCTACTTCTGGGACGGTTGCCAATCTTCCTCGTATTCCCTCATGACCACAGCGCCAAACCGACTCCCGCCATCAGGCCGAAACGCACAAACATTTCTGACAAAATTGAGACAACCGCTTTCGCGTCAGTTTTGACACCAAGTGAATTTATACGACAATTACGTTCAAGATGCTTGGTTTTTCGTTCATGGATTGAACAGAAGCAACCAACGATGGTTGCTACTGCCCAATCCATGAAGTCCCCCCCACCACGGAAAGGTAACCAAGCTTCGGGGGGGATGGGTGTTTACCCTGACGCCAACGGAGAAACTCAATACAATATTTTTATTATAACTTTCCTTAATCTTGAAAAATGAATTAATCAGAGGGAAGAATAGCCCCAGCCATATGAAGATTGGCTAACCGAGTCCTTGCGCATTGTGTAGAAAGTGATTTCTTTGAGGGTTGCTTTATGGAAGGCACGGTAGCGTTGGAAGAGTTTCATTTTTTTGTTTGAAGACGAAGGAAATTATCCCCGTGAATTTATGTATTTTTTTTTGGCGGGATAATGTTCCCATTTTTTTCTTTGTTTTTCAACGTCCCTACGTAGATATTATGTGCCATCCACTACTAGGAGAAAGCCAGACTTCCGCCAGATTAACGTAATCCTTGGCGAGGCCAAACTAAAGTTGTCTTGGTGTTGGTTCCTTAGTGATAACCCAAACACAAACACAAATACACCTTCAGTGTCCACTCTAGGGCCGTGTTCTCCTGCAGCACCAGCAGGAAGAAAGAACTCCGGTTCCTCACCAACTGAATCTTTTGGCACGGGGAGCGTGTGTCATCTCGACACGCCTTTTAACGCCCGTACGTGGTGCGGAGTGCAGTCGGTCTGTAACGTAGGACATGTCATGTGTTATTGGTCCCAGTCGGTCTAGAACGCTGGGCCTGACATGTGTTGGGGGACCAAGTCGGTCTTGAATGGTGTGCCTGACGTGTGTTGGGGGACCAAGTCGGTCTTGAATGGTGGGCCTCACAGGTCTTGAGACCTGCCATGTCTCCCTGAAGGTGGGCCTGACAAGTGTGGTGGGCTGCATTTCCTCATGGATGGTGGGTCTGGTAGGGAGTGTGGGCTGCAGTGCCACTTGAGTGGGCGAGGTCACTTGGTCAGCATCAGTGGGACGGTGAGGTTTCACTTTTGCACAGCGACCGTTGACGGAGAGTGGTGTCACGTCGGCAAGAAGTGCCTTCTTGTAGGAGGCATAGCAGGAGTACTGGATGACGGCAATCCCGCGGTGGTTCTCGTAGGTCGTGTAGGACTGCATGTCGAAGCGAACGATGTCGCCGAACTGCTTGAAGAATTCCCAGACGTTCGTCCTTGAGATTTTGTATGGAACGTTGACGACCCTGATGGTATACCGCTGCAGGACGGTTTGGAGAACCCCTTGCAACTGCTCGTTGGTGGGTACGATGACATGTATGTCCTCATCATCGCAGCCCAACTCATCTATATGTGGGACTCGGGTCTCGTGTGGTGGACGGTCCAGCAAATCCTCTTCATCGTGGAAAGGCAGGTAGGCCTGGTCAAGGAGGGCGACCCAGAGCACCTGCTGCTGCTCGACCACCTCCACAACTGAGCTTTTTGCAAAAACTTCCATGTTGAAGATACTAAGATTACGTTGTGCACTTTACGAAGTAACCTCGGTTATCCTTGTACGTCCACAAATATAGTGAGTCTAAATATAGTAAGGTACCCCCATGCTCTAATATCCTACATAGAAATAAAAGCATAGTCGACTTCATACAAACAAAAGCATGTCGACTTCGGCGATTTTGAATGCAGAGACCATCTAAAATATTGTAGGTGGGTTAATGGTTATTACATGGTGACCAGGGGTACAGGTGGATGGGACAGACTGGATATAGTGAAGATCGATAGGTGGGACAGACAGGGTATAGTGAACATCCATAGATGGGACAGACTGGGTACAGTGAAGATTGATAGATGGGACAGACAGGGTATAGTGAATATCCATAGATGGGAGAGACAGGGTGTAGTGAAGATGCATACATGGGACTGACAGGGTACAGTGAAGATTCGTAGATGGGACAGACAGGGTATAGTGAAGATCCATAGATGGGACAGACAGGGTATAGTGAAGATTGATAATGGGACAGGCTGGGTATAGTGAAGATCCATAGATGGGACAGATGGTATAGTGAAGATGTGCAGATGGGACACACATTATAATGAATTGATTGATGGGACAGACAGGGTATAGTGAAGATCCATAGATGGGACAGGCTGGGTGCTGGGTATAGTGAAGATCCATAGATGGGACAGAGGTTATAGTGAAGATGTGTAGACGGGACACACATTATAATGAATTGATTGATGGGACAGACAGGGTATAGTGAAGATTGATAGATGGGACAGGCTGGGTATAGTGAAGATCCATAGATGGGACAGAGGGCATAGTGAAGATGTGTAGATGGGACACACATTATAATGAATTGATTGATGGGACAGACAGGGTATAGTGAAGATCGATAGACGGGACAGACAGGGTATAGAGAAGATCCATAGATGGGACAGGCTGGGTATAGTGAAGATCGATAGATAGGACAGACAAGGTATCGTGAAGATCGATAGATGGGACAGACAGGGTATAGTGAAGATCGATAGATGGTGGCAGACAGGGTATAGTGAAGATCGATAGATGGGGACAGACAGGGTATAGTGAAGATCGATAGATGGGGACAGACAGTGTATAATGAAAATAAATAGATGGGACAGATTGGTTATAGTGATCGATAGATGGGACAGACTGGTTATATTGGCGATCGATAGATGGAAATGTTGGCACAAACAAACAATGGCCAGGTGGTCCTGAGTAGCAGATCTCTGTTACTTGCAGGCCAGAACTTAATGATGGTGAGAGATAATGGTGTCTCCCTCTGTAGTGAACATGATATTGAGAGATAATGGTGTCTCCCTCTGTAGTGAACATGATGGTGAGAGATAATGGTGTCTCCCTCTGTATTGAACATGATGGTGAGAGATAATGGTGTCTCCCTCTGTAGTAAACATGATGGTGAGAGATAATGGTGTCTCCCTCTATAGTGAACATGACGGTGAGAGATAATGGTGTCTCTCTCTGCAGTGAACATGATGGTGAGAGATAATGGTGTCTCTCTCTGTAGTGAACATGACGGTGAGAGATAATGGTGTCTATGATTCGGTACGTAGAACTCTCATGAGATTAATCAGATATATGATTATGAGCAGAAAAAGATGTTATCTATGTGTGATATGTAAGAGGAGGAAAACTACTCCCACACATCACATTTTACACACATTTCCACAGGACAAAGAAAGGTAAGGGGTATTGCTGTGATGGAATTGGTAAGACATTCATAAATATAAACGTAGGATGGGATAAATCTAAGACAAGTAGATAACAAACAACCACATTTTTCTACAAACTCAACAAAGACAAAGGCGAATTTTTTAGATATCAAGAAGTACATACCATATTTCCCCAATACCTACAGTTTTGTAATTAGAGAAAAAAATATTCTTGAGCTTACTTATTGACGAGTCACTTATGATAGTTAACTTTGTTTTCAAGCTCATTATTGTTAGAGTATTTCCCATCATCTCTTATCTGCATAATCACTTCATCAGGATCATTAGGCTTACGTGGACCAATTACAGGATATGTATGTAAATATGTTGCTTTAATGTTAAAGAATGAAATATGTCCTGGTTGATATGGCATGATTGTTGATGAAACCGTCCAGTTGATTTGGTCCCTAACATTGTGTTTAATGTTACCTATATATGTTATTGCTCATAGTTGTCTGAAGTCGTGCGTACAATACTTCATCCTTGGGAAAAACATGAAAAACAAGTTTTGGATTATTTTCTTTTTTCTTTTTTCAAACTGAAAACTCACTGTATAGTTTTCGTCAACAAACAGACAGCCAGACAGCACAAGGGTAATTAGTACCACCAGCTGTTGACAACGCGCACAATTAAAGCAGTCATTGCTCACGCCAGATTACTCCTGCTTTCCTGTCTTTCTTATGTAGTCTTTGTATCACTACGTAAACACACACACACACCCACACATACACACACCATTATAATTCCACTACAAGCTACATTACACTCTCCCCTAGATGCAATTCTGCCCAGTGTACACCCTCTACCGTATGCTGCTATCTTCACTATATTGATGTTTCATCTTCATTACACTAGTTCTTCAACTTCACTCTGTTAATCTATCATCTAGGATATTAAATCAATGAGGAACGAGAGTCGACTATATTTTTGTGTGGCTTCACTATATTTTTGCAAGTGCTGGTCTATGAAAGTTTACTTCGTCAAGTAAATCACTCATCTCACCAGATCGCAGAAATGACTCACGTCCGCGCTGCCCATCGGTACCCTGGCAAGGAATCCTTCCTTGAATTTTTCGAGGCTCACATCCAGCAAACCGGGGCTGTTAAAGATTGTATAAGCCGAACTGAGCTATATTTGCGATACTGTGAATTCTGCGAAGGGTTCGGGTACGAGAAAGCTGCCGTCCTGAACGTCGGCAGAACACTGGGACGGTGGGGCATCAAGGCAGATCGCAGACTTGGAGGACGCAACGGCCGCCACCAGGAGTACGCCTACACCAGAATTGCCTGGTTGTCCGGCAGTGAGGGCCTGGCCCAGGGAGGAAAGCGGTGCCTTCCAGAATGCCAAAGGCCTTCCAGGAAGAGATCACGTCTGGATATCGAACCCGTGCACGAGAGAGTAGTGGTGAAGATCCAGACTCGGCATCAAGATGATGATGACCTGTGCGAAGGCGGACCCAACGAGGAAACTGGTGTAGTTGACACAGGAGCAGCCGCCATCCCCATCAATGTTTCTTTGGCTCCCACCAAACAACGGGGCAAAGTGATGCCTACCACTGAATTGGTGACCTTGATCCCCTACTTCTATGGGGATGAATCAGGCTTGGTGGATCCCGACGTACTCGTACTGGTCGTCGATGAAGACCCTGATGTGTCCGTCACTGCGACTGGAGGATCAGCAGGACCTGCAGCAGCAGCCGACCCTAAAGCTGAAGTGGCCGTGTTGAAGATTAAAGTCCACACCACCAACATTCATCCCTGAAATTCCTTGAACCTTAAGTTCCCGTCGCTGAGATTGGAGAAGCTGCTCCTCCTCCAGCAGTCGACCCTGTTATACCCGGTCCTCAGAAGACACTTCCTATGGCAAAAGTTTTCATTCAGTTGCAAATTATTGACAAACTATTGTACGAATGAAGCGGTTATCATAAAGGATCAAATCGTTAGGAAAAGTTCCTAACATTTATGACTCCCATCTACTGGGAGGGAAAAAAATAAAAAAAAAATACATCCATTGTGTTGGTTGCCATAAACATGGCACAAATGGACCCTAAGTCGAACTGCTGACCTCCTAGTGGTAGGGTCCGGGCAACTTTGAGGGAACATTAACCTTCAAAGGCTAACAGCAGTCGCACAAAAGCAATAAAGATTAATCATTATTAGTCATTTACAATAATCATAGACGATGGTTATAGCCTCGCCTATCTATCATCTCATTCGCTGTGAACGAAATCATAGGCGACTCTGATTGCACCTACATCTATCAGTTTACCTATTTATTCAACCATCTATCTATATGTCTATCGTCCTTGTTTGAAGATTTTCTGTATCATGTAAATCTCAGCCATTGAAATGTCCTGAGATCAATGTCGTAGTGAACAAAAGAATTCTAGTTTGGACTGAAATACTTAGCCCCGTTTTTGCACATTTTCTCACCATTTATCCACCATTCATTCCTCTTAAGGATCTACAAACTATCTTCAGAGCTGTATTACAAATATATGAAACATGTCACCAACTCACTGTTTTGTTCATATTTCTTGCTATATTACATCTGTCAGTTTCTAAATGCAATCATCGGATGATTATGGCTGTGTCTACACACTCCCACCATCTGGCCAACCTTGTACATATGATCATTTAAACTCTGACATTTTAACAAATTGTTTCAAAACGACTCCATGAAACGCGAACTTAAAATTCATCCATATAACTCCCTCATTCATTAACCAACATCTAAACATCATCATTTGAACGTAAATCTTCCAGCTGCATTATGTCAACAAAGTCCTTTTACATACGTCATTAGGTTAGGTTAGGTTAGGTTAGGTTAATCAACCTCGTCAATTAAACACTTTAATACTACCATGCAACAGTGAACTTTTACACACCGTCATATTGCAGCTGTTGTATGAAATGCCTCACATAACTAAAGAATTTAAAGTGAATCATTTTACCGATATTCTTGGAATTCTGCACTTTACTATGAACCTTTAAATTCTGACTGTAGAGGTACACATGACCTTTAAATTCCACCAGAGCAATGGGAGTTTGTACAATTAATTTAACTCTGCCACTGAACGCGAACTTTTGAATTTAGCTGGGCGGCCTCTTATTCCCTGGCTGCCATTCATACTTTGTTCTTTTAAACTGTGTTTATATCGCTCTCATTCACTCTTAATTTCGATCGTCTCTGATATTTCAGTCGTAAAATTTGTTCATGTTGCCATATTGCTTTAGTTAAGGTTGATGGTTAAACCTAAAGATTCTACAGTGTTTACAGTGAGGGAGCCACCTGTATGTTGTACCAGACAAACGGTAATGTATGGTGTCTGAAGTCTACAGTGACGGAGCTACCTGTATGTTGTACCAGACAACCAGTAATGTATGATGACTGACGTCTACAGTGACGGAGCCAACTGTATGTTGTACCAGACAACCAGTAATGTATGGTGACTGACGTCTACAGTGACGGAGCCACCTGTATGTTGTACCAGACACCCAGTAATGTATGGTGTCTGACGTCTACAGTGACGGAGCCACCTGTATGTTGTACCAGACAACCAGTATTGTATGGTGTCTGACGTCTACAGTGACGGAGCCACCTGTATGTTGTACCAGACAACCAGTAATGTATGGTGTCTGACGTCTACAGTGACGGAGCCAACTGTATGTTGTACCAGACAACCAGTAATGTATGGTGACTGACGTCTACAGTGACGGAGCCACCTGTATGTTGTACCAGACAACCAGTAATGTATGGTGACTGACGTCTACAGTGAGGGAGCCACCTGTATGTTGTACCAGACAACCAGTAATGTATGGTGTCTGACGTCTACAGTGACGGAGCCAACTGTATGTTGTACCAGACAACCAGTAATGTATGGTGTCTGACGTCTACAGTGACGGAGCCACCTGTATGTTGTACCAGACAACCAGTAATGTATGGTGACTGACGTCTACAGTGAGGGAGCCACCTGTATGTTGTACCAGACAACCAGTAATGTATGGTGTCTGACGTCTACAGTGACGGAGCCACCAGTATGTTGTACCAGACAACCAGTAATGTATGGTGCCTGACGTCTACAGTGAGGGAGCCACCTGTATGTTGTACCAGACAACCAGTAATGTATGGTGCCTGACGTCTACAGTGAGGGAGCCACCTGTATGTTGTACCAGACAACCAGTAATGTATGGTGTCTGACGTCTACAGTGACGGAGCCACCAGTATGTTGTACCAGACAACCAGTAATGTATGGTGCCTGACGTCTACAGTGAGGGAGCCACCTGTATGTTGTACCAGACAACCAGTAATGTATGGTGACTGACGTCTACAGTGAGGGAGCCACCTGTATGTTGTACCAGACAACCAGTAATGTATGGTGACTGACGTCTACAGTGAGGGAGCCACCTGTATGTTGTACCAGACAACCAGTAATGTATGGTGACTGACGTGTACAGTGACGGTGTAAGACTCACGCACACTACCGTTAATTTTTCATTAGATATTTGTTATTATCATTTTATTGTGAGTTACATAGAGTTAGATGCATGTTGGCACGGGCTCACTGTTCCCACGGGCTACTGTTAATCAGGATGTTTGAACACGTAAGAGCTGATCTGTTATTTGAACACGTTGTTGAATGTGTGTTGACGGACTCCCATATAACCCCTGCCAGTGTGACCTGAGGGGACACACTGGCCAGCATCGTCACACTGTTCACTAGAGTGTGTTGTAGTGTGTCATAAGACTATAGCCCAGAGTACTACAGATGGACGTACACGTTTTGTTGTAATAAATCTACAAAGGCCGCCTGATCTTCATTGAGTACCACAGACGAAGAAGACATGATTTCCTTCCTCTCAACTCAACCTTACAAATGGTGGCAGTGACGTAAGAACCCACGTGACCACACACGACCGTCACATCTACTTCATATTTCTACGTCTGGTGTTGCCAGCAGTCATACAAGCCTACCTGACACAGTCCTGGTGCTCCCTCCTGTGGACGTTAAGGGCGGAAACCACGGCCGGCTACGTGCTCCATCACCCGTACCTCAATGCAGTGAAGATACGTCTTTATTGCCTTGCTGACACTGTGTCGCTTGCAAGGGCATCAAGACAGCGCCACCGCCGTGCAGTGTTGTCATCACATCCAGACGTGTCAAGCAAGGTCAGCCATCCTGCCAACACCAACGTGGAGGTCATCTTGTCAACCGCTCCAGAGACGCGTCATCATCAGCCGTGGCGACATCCCAGACGTCAGCATCGCGTGGTCCAGCCCTTGTCGCTCACTCAACTTTCCTGCTAGCGAGTCGCTACTCTGCACACATCTTCACCTCGCTACACCCAGCCAGCCGCTACTCTGCACACATCTTCACCTCGCTACACCCAGCCAGCCGCTACTCTGCACACGTCTTCCCCTCACTACACCCAACGAGCCGCTACTCTGCACATATCTTCACCTCGCTACACCCAGCCAGCCGCTACTCTGCACACATCTTCACTTCGCTACACCCAGCGAACCGCTACTCTGCACACATCTCCACCTCGCTACACCCAGCGAGCCGCTACTCTGCACACGTCTTCACGTCGCTACACCCAGCGAGCCGCTATTCTGCACACATCTCCACCTCGCTACACCTAGCGAGTCGCTACTCTGCACACATCACATCTTCACCTCGCTACACCCAGCGAACCGCTACTCTGCACACATCTCCACCTCGCTACACCAAGCCAGTCGCTACTCTGCACACATCTTCACCTCGCTACACCCAGCGAGCCGCTACTCTGCACACGTCTCCTCGCTACACCCAGCGAGTCGCTACTCTGCACACATCTTCATCTCGCTACACCCAGCGAGCCGCTACTCTGCACACATCTTCACCTCGCTACACCAAGACGTCTTCGTAAGCGAATCTCCCATTCAGATAAGAACTGTGTCAAAATGGTTCACTCTGTGAGATATGCTCCTTTTGTGTGTTACTAGTTCTTAGTCTATAAATATAAACATTTATATATTTTGGGTAATATGATTATTCATCTTTGTAGTTTAGCAAATTAATATAAGTTTTCAGTTATTCTTGCATATATTCTTTCTTATGTTTTCATACATTGGTACTATTCATTTTAGTGATGATTACTTTCATATATAGAGTCCATTACTGATATGTTATACTATTATGTGCACCTCTCATATACAGAGTCTTGTATTCATATGTTATACAGTTATGCCAGCCTTTTATTGCCTTTATTTCATTACAGTATTTTCAAATGATATTCATGTTGTGTATTTTGTATTAGGTCAATAGTGTTAATTATATTTTAGATATTTTTGGGGGCTATTAATTACACACTTTATGTAAGATTGTATTACAAGTCCGATGAAATTCCACGCGGTAATCGTAAAGGTTCATATGTACTCAGGAATTTACCTAGAATCCCTTATTATAAACGGAACCAACCTTCTAAAATGGCGACGTCACACAAAGTTGTTTTGACAGATTCTGGTGACACAGATGACCCACAGAAACCTTCTCACACGTTACCACACCCACACCCACCTCTCCCGCCACCTCACAAAAACTCCTTCACTAAAAACCGTTGTAACACTAAAACAAGCTAGGGAACCACACGAGTTATTTGATGGTAAACTGTCAAATTTTAATCGGTGGATTAGAAATGCAGAGGACATTGTTGAACATAATGGTGATTCAGGAGACAGACCGCTTATATCGGCTGCTAAAAACCTCATTGATTTCAACCAGCCTAACAATTAAGCTAGGGTTGTCTATGACTCAGATGACATTGGAAACTGGACATCTTGGGAGGAATTTAAAACGTTGTTTACATCAGGTTGTGAGGAATCATTCTCAGATAGTTTACTACACGTCCTTTTACGTGCTCTTAACACAACATACTTGGATGATACGTCAGTCCCTGATCACTGGAGTACCTTACATGGAAGAATGAGATTAGTTAGGCAGGCTTATGAATCCTTACCCTGGATATCGGCCATGATGAATCCTGAAACTCATGTGCAAACACTCATGCGATTATTACACATAACCTTCATTCTCAATGACCTGACCTCCAGACGTAAGACGACGGTTACTTAATGAGAACATCGACCCATCATTGTGGGTCGGTAACAAAAGTGTTGAATTACACTCAAAAGAAATGTGGTTATTCCAACACCAAGACACTGGGGAGAGTGTCGGCTTCCCAAAGTGTGACGTAACATTCTAGTGGTCAACACAATCATTCTTCTCATGGTCAAATACAGCGATTCAGTGATGACAAACACTCACATAAAGTGACGTGCTTCCGGTGTGGCCAACCAGGACATAAAGCGAATGTGTGTCCTTACACATGGGACTCATTCTCACGTGAGCCTCGACCAGAACAACAAACGCAGTCAACGACCCATGTCATCACAGCCTCGGTCGTCACAATTCTGCCGACCTAGTCATGATTTCCTCCAGTCAGACATCAGGCTGACCTTCACCCTCTCGCGCCCAACACCACCAAGCAGGTGTTCATATCATAGCAACGCTAGACACACTTCAGCGGAATGTCGAGCATTAGCTAGGCACACGTCACCTAACACAGGTTCATCATGTCATTATCAACAATGACAATCTCTCGCTCATGACAAGACTCCATCACATAAGGAACTCTTAAGACGTTTTCGTTCTTCGCCATTTTCTCACATTACAAGTTTCGATTTACTGTGTTCTTTCCAGGATAAACCAATCACAATATTTCTAGACAGAAGCACGGAAGCAGATGTCATTCATTGTGATTTTATTCAACCATTAATGGGGCGCACTCAACTTGTTCAGTGCTCGGACTTTTACCCATCCCTTCAAAGTATCTCAAATGAAAATCTCGATGTAAGGGGCACTATTAAAATGAACATTCGCATATGCGACTTGGTCATTACCGTCACCCCTTACATTGTTCGTGGTGTAACTTTTCCTGCTAACTTGTTACTAGGACGCCACTCTATGTGTGGCACAACATAAGATCTGTCCTATTTATCATGTGGTTTGTGTTGATAATACGTTCCTGCCATTGTCAGAGATGAGTTCTCACTCAGTCAGCGTCATTAATACATCTGCTCACACGTCCTGCTTCACGAAGGCTAATACCCACCCCTTTTATTTTTCTACTCATTGCCCTGTTAAACTTCCAACAAATATGACTGCATAGTAACACATTAACGAAGGTTCCTCTCTCACTCTCTCGAACATGGATGAATGATCATGGACTCAGACATAGTCAGGGTGATCTCGCACTAACAGTAGTTGCTGAACCTTCCTCACTAACTGTCACACGACTATTCCATGATGGACGCCTCTATACATGAGACCCCAGATGCAGAGGTCACCATATACATTGCCGGTACGGGACCCACAACTGTCCGTCTCCGCCAAGCTGGTGGAATTCTCCATTTTGAAGTCCGGAATTCAAGACGAGGAGTTGCATGAGTTTACCATCCGTCTAGTCTCACATTCCATTAACCCACCACCACCTACTCCTCCTACCCCAGACTCAGCAGTGCACGGCTCGAGTCAGCTCCCCACCATCACCCCTGACATGATATTCAAGGTAGGATTAACCAAACATGTTGACCAGTTAACAGACTTACTTAACCAGTCTAGGTCTACTATTGCCTTATCAGGAGAACCACTCGGTAGAACTCATTTGGATGTTCACATTATTAACTTAGAGAAAAACACACGTTCCATTGACGTCCCAGCCTATCGATTGCCACACGCGCACAGAGACATAGCAAACAAACTTGTTCAGGACATGTTGAAAGATAAGGTCATAGAGGAATCACGATCACCATGGAATTCACCACTTCTGATCGTTCCGAAAAAGGACGGAACTTTTAGACCAGTCATAGATTTTAGAAAACTTAGCAACAACAACAACAATAACAACAACAACAACAACAACAACAACAACAACAACATCAACAACAACAAGGTCACTTTGAAAGATGGTTTCCCATTACCAGTGGTATCAGAGCTTCTTCATAGCCTCGGTAACAATAAGGTATTTTCAACTTTGGATTTATTGAGCGGATTTTGGCAGATTCCCTTGTCAGAGGAAAGCCGCCCCCTGACTGTTCAGTACGCCAGATGGTCATTGGCAGTTCATATGCATCATGGCCTTCGGTCTTCATTCCTCACCGGTGATCACCTTCTCAAGGTTAATGACTAACATTTGTCGTCACATGTTGGGCCAAGATGTATTGGTTTATCTTGATGATATAATTGTCATGTCTCCAGATATTGCTTCTCATCTCAAAAGTCTTGAGAGAGTATTTCTACGACTTAAGGATGCGAACCTAAAAGTCAAGTTATCCAAATGTTCCTTTCTACAGACAAGAATTAATTACTTAGATCACACCGTTGATGAAAACTGTATTCAACCTAATACAGATAAAGTAAACACAATTGTAGAATGGCCAGTCCCTTCCACAACAGACAAGGTCAAATCCTTCCTTGGTTTAGCAGGATATTATCGAAGATTTATCGCTAATTTCGCGAAGATCGCAAACCCACTCACTTCACTTCTGAAACAGGGAGTTACATTCCAGTGGTCTACAGCGCAAGACAATGCGTTTAACTTACTCAAGCAACACTTGATCGAGGCGCCTATCCTTCGATTTCCCAACTTTGAGAAACCATTCATTTTGCACACAGATGCTTGTAAACAGGGTCTTGGAGCTGTACTTATGCAGGAGTCAAATAGGGGTAGACTTTTTCCCATAGCTTATGCGAGCCGTACATGTTCGACGACGGAATCGAAATACTCAATAACAGAATTGGAAGGCCTTACAGTTGTTTGGGCACTCAAACATTTTAAGGAATACATATATGGTTACCCTATTACAGTTTATATAGATCACAGAACACTGTTAGGTATTTTTCAAAGACACGATCCTACAGGAAAGTTTCAGAGGTAGTTTTTAACTATACAAGCATTTGATCCAGATTTTTGCTTTGTTTCGGGTTCATCCAATGTAGTTGCAGACGCGCTCTCCCGCAGAGTGGGTACAGTCACTGTAGGTAATAGCCCCGTAGATTTTGATGGAGAAAGGTTGACACGACATCAACGAGATGACCCAGTCTGGGGTCCTGTCATAGAATACCTAGAGGGTTTAAGATCTTCATTGGATGCTAAAACAGTTGTTCCAGTCAGAGAATTGTATTTAGCGCAGGGAGTCTTGTGCAGGGACGCGAAATTAGGAGTGCTCGCCCGTGTTGTTAAACAAACAATGATTCCAACAGTATTAGTACAGAATTTCTTGAAGTTAGCACATGATTCAACCCAGGCCGCACACCCAGGCCGCACACCCAGGCCGCACACCCAGGCCGCACACCCAGGCCGCACACCCAGGCGCAGATAAATGCTATAAGCAAACTCGTTCGAGGTATTTCTGGCCAAGAATGCAGAAAAACATTAAGGATTATATTTTGAGGTGCCAAACATGTAACACATAAAAGGTAAGTCCCACTACCCCGCAGACTGTGTTGAAATATCCTTTACCTTCATACCCATGGGAAAGAGTTCATATGGACATATTAGGAGGTTTCCCTAGGTCCATGGCAGGCTACAGATACATTTTAGTAATTACTGATGCCTTCACGAGATATTGTGAGTTAGTCCCAGTTCAAAATAAAGACGCAGCCACGGTCGCTAAGGCGTTCAAAAAATATATCTTAGACAGACATAATGCTCCTAAGATTTTGGTTACAGATAATGGTGGCGAATTTGATAACTCATTATTAGAAGAACTCTGTAAATTGTATAACATAAGTAAATGTAATATAACGGCACATCACCCAGCCTCGAATGGCCTGGCAGAAAGGTTGAACCGTAAGATCCTCCAGTGTCTTCCCACCAACATTAATTTTGATCATGATGAATGGGATGAGTACCTGTTTGATGTCCAATGTTCATTAAACTCAGCTCATCATAAGTCAATTGGAGATACACCCTTCCACGCCTTACACGGTTTTGATAAAGTGTTGCCGTATGACATAATAGCGTCCCCTCCTTCATGTCCAGCGGTCCAGAGATCAGTTGTAGAGGAAAAATATCGCACGACTCAATTGATTCATCAAAGGATCAAGAAAAATCTAGATGAAGCCACTACAACCTTCACGAACCAGGCTGATAAATCCCCGAAACCATCAAAGGTGGCTCCCGGACTCTTGGTAATGGTGCAAGAATTTAACACTAGAAGTGAGGTTCCTAAACTTGACCCAAAATGTTCTGGTCCCTATAGAGTCTTAGCTCATTTAAAGGGACATAAGTTCAGGGTTCGACATCTAAATACAGGTGACATTCGTGAAGAACATGAGGACCACTTGAAAGTTTTACAGTATTCTGAACATGATCATCCCGGTACCACAACACTCCTCAAACCCCAAACAATGTCACCCAACCAACCTCTACCACTGTTCAGACTGTCCCCACACCAGAACCGACCACCCTCACAACACCACCACACACACATCAGTATTCATTAAGACCTCACCTTTAAGAAGTTGCTAAGTTGATCATTTTCCAGGTTCTTCCTTCTCATGTCCTTATGGTGTCTTCCTGTATATGACACCATGGCAGTACCAGGCGCCCTTCTCACGACTCCCCGCCAGGTCCACCTCGTGAGGGACACAGTGAAGCTGGGCCTGGAGGGTCTACCCTACACTTACGATGATTTAGTAAAACTAATGGAGGCCGTACCTCGTTTACGGTCTACCCTACTCAAGTTTTACACCAGTGCGTCCATCAGAAACTCTAGTGTTGCTCCTCCTCCAACTTTGTTAAACCAGTGGACCTACAAACTGAATAGTACCTGTGTGATTCTGTATGACATAATGCAAGACAATCTCCAGTAAATACTAATGCCAGGATGAACACGAAAAAGCAAAGGAGAAGCAAGAGAGGTCTGCTTAATTTTGTTGGGTCCCTGCAATCATATTTGTTTGGTATTGCTACTCAGGAAGAACTTAATTCAGTTAGGAATCAGGTTAGGTCCTTACAATTTCAACAACTTCTTAACGATAGGTATATTAAGGCTAAAGCTAGGATCGTAAAACAACATTCTAAATATTTGAATGACATAATGTTAACTGTTAATAAATTGACACAACATGTAGCACTACTGTCAAAGTCTCTTAATCCCATATATGCTATAGTGACTATTTCCACATATGTTGATAGTTTATATACCCAAATCACTTATCATGCACATTATTTCACTGACTTATTGGAAGATATTAATAATCTGGCAAACCAAGTTGTCACACCATCATTTTTTCCCTTCTCAGAACACACACGTATCATTAAACAAGCGATGACGAAATTCGGTTGCACCCCAGCTCTCCCTCTGCATCACGTGGCCAGTTATTACTCCTTACTAACGGTTGACGTGATCCTCGAAGCGGTCATTATCCACATACCATTCACTGACTCCAATACTTACAGCCTTGTGAACGTAATACCATTCCCTTTTAATCATACAAAAGGGTCGCAAAGAACTATCGTCCTTGCTGATAACATGAACTTTCTATTATAAAATATTTATTCCTCATTGATTGCACATATCTCCATGGATGATTTAGCATTGTGCCATAAACCATTGCTTGACAACTTGATCTGCACCCCTCCCCCCTGGTTTTCCATAAAATACAAACAAATTCATGTAAGTACCAACTACATTTTGGGCATCAACAAAATGTTCTTCGTTCTTGTTCGTTTAAGGAAATTGTTGTTAATGAACTTTGGATTGAAAGCATGGACCAGTATCACGTACTGTTTTTCCTTGGCCAACAAAATGTTCTTCTTCATTGCCCACGTAATCATCCCAAATCTTATTTGTTTCTGGGACACATTCAGTTAGGACAACAATATATTCTTATCAGTTCCAGTTTCAAATTGTTCGCCACTCATGATCATTATTTGGGACAAATTGATAGAATTATCCCGAGTTTAGGACGAATTCCCCAAAACATCAACTTACCAATCATCGATGAAGTAAAGATCCAACATCTTCCATCTATGGTTCAGAACGATCTAGATTCTACAATAGATGTTCTGGCTTTTGAGTCCACGGGGAAAATGAAACACGGCATGTTCCCAAGTGCACTTTCGTGTAATAATCACATCATCAGGGGAGACACAAGAGAGAAATATAACAGTCAGTTCATATACATCTAAGAGACGAAGCTAGGACGCCATTTGGTTGCATCTATAAAGTGCCTAGTGGAAACTGTGAAAAAGTTTATGTTGGTCAGACTGGTAAGGATCTTTCTGTTAGACTTAAGTAGCATAAATATAGTATAAGAACGGGAAAAGAATCAAATGCCTTGTTTAATCATGTTAAAAACTATGATAATTGTATTGACTGGAGTAACGCTATCTCAGTTATTAACTCTACTACCAAGGAAAATATCAATGAATCTTTTATTATCAAATACACAAAGAACTATAATCTTAATATTAGTGATGGTCTATACAAATTAGATAAGTTTATTGTTGATAAGTTTTGTAAAATGATAAGTTTATGAACGCTCGTTGCATGTTTTGGACAATCACATGTTTACCAAATGGCGTCCTAGCTTCGTCTCCTCGATGTATATCAACTGACTGTTATATTTCTATGTTGTGTCTCCCCTGATGATGTGATTATGACACGAAAGTGCACTTGGGAACTTTTCATGTTTCATTTTCCCCGTCGACTCATAGGAATATATATATATATATATATATATATATATATATATATATATATATATATATATATATATATATATATATATATATATATATATATTTTTTTTTTTTTGCTTTGTCGCTGTTTCCCTCGTTTGCGAGGTAGCGCAAGGAAACAGACGAAAGAAATGGCTCAACCCACCCCCATACACATGTATGTACATACGTCCACACACGCAAATATACATACCTACACAGCTTTCCATGGTTAACCCCAGTCGTTTCACATGCCCTGATTCAATCCACTGACAGCACGTCAACCCCGGTATACCACATCGATCCAATGCACTCTATTCCTTGCACGCCTTTCACCCTCCTGCATGTTCAGGCCCCGATCACACAAAATCTTTTTCACTCCATCTTTCCACCTCCAATTTGGTCTCCCACTTCTCCTCGTTCCCTCCACCTCCGACACATATATCCTCTTGGTCAATCTTTCCTCACTCATTCTCTCCATGTGCCCAAACCATAAAAAAACACCCTCTTCTGCTCTCTCAACCACGCTCTTTTTATTTCCACACATCTCTCTTACCCTTACGTTACTTACTCGATCAAACCACCTCACACCATACATTGTCCTCAAACATCTCATTTCCAGCACATCCATCCTCCTGCGCACAACTCTATCCATAGCCCACGCCTCGCAACCATACAACATTGTTGGAACCACTATTCCTTCAAACATACCCATTTTTGCTTTCCGAGGTAATGTTCTCGACTTCCACACATTCTTCAAGGCTCCCAGGATTTTCGGCCCCTCCCCAACCCTATGATCCACTTCCGCTTCCATGATTCCATCCGCTGCCAGATCCACTCCCAGATATCTAAAACACTTTACTTCCTCCAGTTTTTCTCCATTCAAACTTACCTCCCAATTGACTTGACCCTCAACCCTATATATATATATATATATATATATATATATATATATATATATATATATATATATATATATATATATATATATATATACATATATATATATATATATATATATATATATATATATATATATATATATATATATATATATATATATATATATATATATATATATATATATATGTATATATATATATATATATATATATATATATATATATATATATATATATATATATATATATATATATATATATATATATATATATATATATCTTGTGGAGGCTAAGGTGAAGATTTGTATGGGTTTTCAGAAAAGAAGAGTGAATGCTGGGGTGAAGAGGGTGGTGAGAGTAAGTGAGCTTGGGAAGGAGACATGTGTGAGGAAGTACCAGGAGAGACTGAGTACAGAATGGAAAAAGGTGAGAACAATGGAAGTAAGGGGAGTGGGGGAGGAATGGGATGTATTTAGGGAATCAGTGATGGATTGCGCAAAAGATGCTTGTGGCATGAGAAGAGTGGGAGGTGGGTTGATTAGAAAGGGTAGTGAGTGGTGGGATGAAGAAGTAAGAGTATTAGTGAAAGAGAAGAGAGAGGCATTTGGACGATTTTTGCAGGGAAAAAATGCAATTCAGTGGGAGATGTATAAAAGAAAGAGACAGGAGGTCAAGAGAAAGGTGCAAGAGGTGAAAAAAAGGGCAAATGAGAGTTGGGGTGAGAGAGTATCATTAAATTTTAGGGAGAATAAAAAGATGTTCTGGAAGGAGGTAAATAAAGTGCGTAAGACAAGGGAGCAAATGGGAACTTCAGTGAAGGGCGCAAATGGGGAGGTGATAACAAGTAGTGGTGATGTGAGAAGGAGATGGAGTGAGTATTTTGAAGGTTTGTTAAATGTGTTTGATGATACAGTGGCAGATATAGGGTGTTTTGGTCGAGGTGGTGTGCAAAGTGAGAGGGTTAGGGAAAATGATTTGGTAAACAGAGAAGAGGTAGTGAAAGCTTTGCGGAAGATGAAAGCCGGCAAGGCAGCAGGTTTGGATGGTATTGCAGTGGAATTTATTAAAAAAGGGGGTGACTGTATTGTTGACTGGTTGGTAAGGTTATTTAATGTATGTATGACTCATGGTGAGGTGCCTGAGGATTGGCGGAATGCGTGCATAGTGCCATTGTACAAAGGCAAAGGGGATAAGAGTGAGTGCTCAAATTACAGAGGTATAAGTTTGTTGAGTATTCCTGGTAAATTATATGGGAGGGTATTGATTGAGAGGGTGAAGGCATGTACAGAGCATCAGATTGGGGAAGAGCAGTGTGGTTTCAGAAGTGGTAGAGGATGTGTGGATCAGGTGTTTGCTTTCAAGAATGTATGTGAGAAATACTTAGAAAATCAAATGGATTTGTATGTAGCATTTATGGATCTGGAGAAGGCATATGATAGAGTTGATAGAGATGCTCTGTGGAAGGTATTAAGAATATATGGTGTGGGAGGAAAGTTGTTAGAAGCAGTGAAAAGTTTTTATCGAGGATGTAAGGCATGTGTACGTGTAGGAAGAGAGGAAAGCGATTGGTTTTCAGTGAATGTAGGTTTGCGGCAGGGGTGTGTGATGTTTCCATGGTTGTTTAATTTGTTTATGGATGGGGTTGTTAGGGAGGTAAATGCAAGAGTTTTGGAAAGAGGAGCAAGTATGAAGTCTGTTGGGGATGAGAGAGCTTGGGAAGTGAGTCAGTTGTTGTTCGCTGATGATACAGCGCTGGTGGCTGATTCATGTGAGAAACTGCAGAAGCTGGTGACTGAGTTTGGTAAAGTGTGTGGAAGAAGAAAGTTAAGAGTAAATGTGAATAAGAGCAAGGTTATTAGGTACAGTAGGGTTGAGGGTCAAGTCAATTGGGAGGTGAGTTTGAATGGAGAAAAACTGGAGGAAGTGAAGTGTTTTAGATATCTGGGAGTGGATCTGGCAGCGGATGGAACCATGGAAGCGGAAGTGGATCATAGGGTGGGGGAGGGGGCGAAAATTCTGGGGGCCTTGAAGAATGTGTGGAAGTCGAGAACATTATCTCGGAAAGCAAAAATGGGTATGTTTGAAGGAATAGTGGTTCCAACAATGTTGTATGGTTGCGAGGCGTGGGCTATGGATAGAGTTGTGCGCAGGAGGATGGATGTGCTGGAAATGAGATGTTTGAGGACAATGTGTGGTGTGAGGTGGTTTGATCGAGTGAGTAACGTAAGGGTAAGAGAGATGTGTGGAAATAAAAAGAGCGTGGTTGAGAGAGCAGAAGAGGGTGTTTTGAAGTGGTTTGGGCACATGGAGAGAATGAGTGAGGAAAGATTGACCAAGAGGATATATGTGTCGGAGGTGGAGGGAACGAGGAGAAGAGGGAGACCAAATTGGAGGTGGAAAGATGGAGTGAAAAAGATTTTGTGTGATCGGGGCCTGAACATGCAGGAGGGTGAAAGGAGGGCAAGGAATAGAGTGAATTGGAGCGATGTGGTATACCGGGGTTGACGTGCTGTCAGTGGATTGAATCAAGGCATGTGAAGCGTCTGGGGTAAACCATGGAAAGCTGTGTAGGTATGTATATTTGCGTGTGTGGACGTATGTATATACATGTGTATGGGGGGGGGGGGCCATTTCTTTCGTCTGTTTTCTTGCGCTACCTCGCAAACGCGGGAGACAGCGACAAAGTATAATAAATAAATAAATATTTAGGGTAGTGAGTGTTGGGATGAAGAAGTAAGATTATTAGTGAAATAGAAGAGACAGGCATTTGGACGATTTTTGCAGGGAAGAAATGCAAATGAGTGGGAGATGTATAAAAGAAAGAGGTCAAGAGAAAGGTGCAAGAGGTGAAAAAGAGGGCAAATGAGAGTTGGGGTGAGAGAGTATCACTAAATTCTAGGGAGAATAAAAAGATGTTTTGGAAGGAGGTAAATAAAGTGCGTAAGACAAGGAAGCAAATGGGAACTTCCGTGAAGGGGGCTAATGGGGATGTGATAACAAGTAGTGGTGATGTGAGAAGGAGATGGAGTGAGTATTTTGAAGGTTTGTTGAATGTGTTTGATGATAGAGTGGCAGATATAGGGTGTTTTGGTCGAGGTGGTGTGCAAAGTGAGAGTGTTAGGGAAAATAATTTGGTAGAAAGAGAAGAGGTAGTAAAAGCTTTGCGGAAGATGAAAGCCGGCAAGGCAGCAGGTTTGGATGGTTTTGCAGTGGAATTTATTTAAAAAGGGGGTGACTGTATTGTTGACTGGTTGGTAAGGTTATTTAATGTATGTATGATTCATGGTAAGGTGCCTTAGGATTGGCGGAATGCTTGCATAGTGACATTGTACAAAGGCAAAGGGGATAAGAGCGAGTGCGCAAATTACAGAGGTATAAGTTTGTTAAGTATTTCTGGTAAATTATATGGGAGGGTATTGATTGAGAGGGTGAAGGCATGTACAGAGCATCAGATTGGGGAAGAGCAGTGTGGTTTCAGAAGTGGTAGAGGATGTGTGGATCAGGTGTTTGCTTTGAAGAATGTATGTTAGAAATACTTAGAAAATCAAATGGATTTGTATGTAGCATTTATGGATCTGGAGAAGGCATATGATAGAGTTGATAGAGATGCTCTGTGGAAGGTATTAAGAATATATGGTGTGGGAGGCAAGTTGTTAGAAGCAGTGAAAAGTTTTTATCGAGGATATAAGGCATGTGTACGTGTAGGAAGAGAGGAAAATGATTGGTTCTCAGTGAATGTAGGTTTGTGGCAGGGGTGTGTGATGTCTCCATGGTTTTTTACTTTGTTTATGGATGGGGCTGTTAGGGAGGTGAATGCAAGAGTTTTGGAAAGAGGATCAAGTATGCAGGCTGTTGTGGATGAGAGAGCTTGGGAAGTGATTCACTTGTTGTTCGTTGATGATACATCGCTGGTGGCTGATTCATGTGAGAAACTGCAGAAGCTGGTGACTGAGGTTGGTAAAGTGTGTGAAAGTAGAAAGTTAAGAGTAAATGTGAATAAGAGCAAGGTAATTAGGTACAGTAGGGTTGAGGGTCAATTCATTTGGGAGGTAAGTTTGAATGGAGAAAAACTGGAGGAAGTAAAGTGCTTTAGATATCTGTGAGTGGATCTGGCAGCGGATGGAACCATGGAAGCGGAAGTGAATCATAGGGTGGGGGAGGGGGCGAAAATTTTGGGAGCCTTGAAGAATGTGTGGAAGTCGAGAACATTATATCGGAAAGCAAAGGTGGGTATGTTTGAAGGAATAGTGGTTCAAACAATGTTGTATGGTTGCGAGGCGTGGGCTATGGATAGAGTTGTGCGCAGGAGGGTGGATGTGTTGGAAATGAGATGTTTGAGGACAATATGTTTTGTGAGGTGGTTTGATCGAGTAAGTAATGTAAGGGTAAGAGAGATGTGTGGAAATAAAACGAATTTGGTTGAGAGAGCAGAAGAGGGTGTTTTGAAATAGTTTGGTCACATGGACAGAATGAGTGAGTGAAGATTGACCAATAGGATATATATGTCAGAGGTGGAGGGAACGAGAAGTGGGAGATCAAATTGGAGGTGGAAAGATGGAGCGAAAAAGATTTTGAGTGATCGGGGCCTGAACATGCAGGAGGGTGAAAGGCGTGCAAGGAATAGAGTGAATTGGAACTATGTGGTATACCGGGGTCGACGTGCTGTCAATGGATTGAACCAGGGCATGTGAAGCGTCTGGGGTAAACCATGGAAAGTTGTGTGGGGCCTGGATGTGGAAAGGGAGCTGTGGTTTCGGGCATTATTGCATGACAGCTAGAGACTGAGTGTGAACGAATGTGGCCTTTGTTGTCTTTTCCTAGCGCTACCTCGCACACATGAGGGGGGAGGGGGATGGTATTCTATGTGTGGCGAGGTGGCGATGGGTGTGAATAAAGGCAGACAGTGTGAATTGTGTGCATGGGTATATATGTATGTGTCTGTGTGTGTATATATATGTGTACATTGAGATGCATAGGTATGTATATTTCTGTGTGTGGATGTTTATGTATATACATGTGTATGGGGGTGGGTTGGGCCATTTCTTTCGTCTGTTTCCTTGCGCTACCTCGCAAATGCGGGAGACAGCGATAAAGCAAAATAAATAAATAGATAAATAAATATGTATATATATATATATATATATATATATATATATATATATATATATATATATATATATATATATATATATATATATATATATATATATATGTATATATATATATATATATATATATATATATATATATATATATATGTGTGTGTGTGTGTGTGTGTGTGTGTGTGTGTGTGTGTGTGTGTGTGTGCAGATATCAATAAAGTGGCAGGAGTGGATTATACGTACAAAAGGTGCTTATTAAGAAAAGAATACTGAATAGTGGTGACAACTTTTGTATTTATTCCATTGAGAAAGTAGTAAATTGAATTACATCTGGAGGACAATAACTTTTCAAGTAATAATGAAATTTGTTCTTCATCAAATCAAACAGAAAATAAAAAAAAATCATAAAAGCCTAATACGTTTGTGTTGCTTATCCAGGCCCAGTTTTACTAAGTAATGTTGGGACGGCTCCACCCACTTTAATCACTTGAGTACATAGAATATATTATCGTCGATGTTATAGAGTTTTCCCTTTTGATGTTATCCTTAAAATAAAGGTTAAGGAAAGTGAGATAGAGCTTAACGTTAAAGTCATGATAGCTAAGGCATCCTTGATCATATAATCACTAGTCAGGTGTTGATATAGGTTAGGTTAGGTTCAGTATCCTTCATCATGTCACCATTACCAAGGTGTTGTTATGTTGGGTCAGGCAACTTTAAACCAACTTTCAGTATTATTTACTCATAAATCTTTAAGTTCTAATAACCCAAAATAATTAGAGTAGATAGGGTAGAAACTGGAAGCCATTTCTAACATTCTTGCATAACCTGACCTCTCGCCTTCCCAAAACATAGCCATCCGAGCTTGGATATTGTACTGCTGTGGTCGTCAACTAATTTGAAAAGGAAGACATTGAATGGAGAAATTACTGAGGTAATCTCCAAAGATGATTACTGGTCTGAGAAACAAATTCAGAGAGCAGATTAAGCGACTTCAATCCATTCAGCTTTAGGGAAAAGAAGTTTAAGAGATCCTATACAGGCATATGAAGTTATTGTAATGGCATCCCTTTAAGCTTGATATTTCTACTTCCTGTAACTAGTTCCAACAATCAAAATGATATTCAACATTGTGATTTAAGTGACTGAATTTAGGATGCATTTGGATCTGTCAAAAACTGTATTTAGCAAATACTTCAACTTTCAACTGACCCATTCTATATTTTTATTCATTTCATCTCAGTTTTATCACCTTTCTGTTACTGTTTAACATCAACAGTAGCCCGTCTACGTAGTTGGGGCTCTGAAGCAAAGTAAACTTTGTCTAGTCTAGGTTAAGGTAGCATCTAAACCAAACCTAAATGACCTTACCTTAGAAATATATTCAGACAGTACCTTCTGAAAATATTTCTTAAGGTAATGTTGTGGGGATTAGTTTAGGTGCTATCTACACCTTGGCTTGAAAATGTTTGCTTTAAAGTCATAACTAGTTGAAAGACCTACTTTAAGTGTTGATATTGAAATTTATTTGCTCCAGTGTGCCCCTCTGTCCGTTTGTTTTATGTCCATCTTTAGATGGACATAATTTTTGATGTAGATTGATTTCCTATATTAGTTTCGTCTATGGAATTCTACATCTTCAGTTCAGCACACCATTGTGGTAATGAAGGGAAAGTCACCACATTTACAAGCCGAGTGCACGTAGCTTATCCCACCTCGTTAGAGAGAAAACCTACCTGTGTTTGAATTAATGAACGGGAACAGAGAGGACAAAATTTTAATACACATTTATCATACATATATATATATATATATATATATATATATATATATATATATATATATATATATATATATATATATATATATATATATATATATATATATATATAAGTATATATATATATATGTATATATATATATATATATATATATATATATATATATATATATATATATATATATATATATATATATATATATATATATATATATATATATATATATATAATTCATTTTATATACATTACCACATTTCCTGCACTTTCCATCACAAATTTGCTGAGGTAATAACTTTGTAGTTACCATTACCTTACAACCTTAAGGATGGTGGTCTACAACACCTCTAGATTGATGGAGAAAACGAAAAGTTTCGTTTTACTATTAAGACCACAGAAATACGGTAATTCCACTTCACTACCACTAACTACTAGTTATTTGACTTGTTGATTTTCACGGCTAAGATTTTCATCCTCTGAGCGAAGCCATACAATAATCGTCCTTATCTACTCTGAGCATTGGATAGCCTCCTGATGATCAAGATTGCTGTTTTGGTTGTCCGTTTCCCTTGTTACTGGTGCGCCTCACTGCACACCTTACATGAGTGCCTTCCACAGTATTAGGGACAGCTGCTGGGCCTCACTGTAGCTACTTCTGGGACGGTTGCCAATCTTCCTCGTATTCCCTCATGACCACAGCGCCAAACCGACTCCCGCCATCAGGCCGAAACGCACAAACATTTCTGACAAAATTGAGACAACCGCTTTCGCGTCAGTTTTGACACCAAGTGAATTTATACGACAATTACGCTCAAGATGCTTGGTTTTTCGTTCATGGATTGAACAGAAGCAACCAACGATGGTTGCTACTGCCCAATCCATGAAGTCCCCCCCACCACGGAAAGGTAACCAAGCTTCGGGGGGGATGGGTGTTTACCCTGACGCCAACGGAGAAACTCAATACAATATTTTTATTATAACTTTCCTTAATCTTGAAAAATGAATCAATCAGAGGGAAGAATAGCCCCAGCCATATGAAGATTGGCTAACCGAGTCCTTGCGCATTGTGTAGAAAGTGATTTCTTTGAGGGTTGCTTTATGGAAGGCACTGTAGCGTCGGAAGAGTTTCATTTTTTCTTTGAAGACGAAGGAAATTATTCCCGTGAACTTATGTATTTTTTTTTTTTTGGGGGGGGGGCGGGATAATGCTCCCATTTTTTTTCTTTCTTTGTTTTTCAACGTCCCTACGTAGATATTATGTGTCATCCACTACTGGGAGAAAGCCAGACTTCCGCCAGATTAACGTTATCCTTGGCGAGGCCAAACTAAAGTTGTCTTGGTGTTGGTTCCTTAGTGATAACCCAAACACAAACACAAACACACCTCCAGTGTCCACTCTAGGGCCGTTTTCTCCTGCAGCACCAGCAGGAAGAAAGAACTCAGGTTCCTCACCAACTGAATCTTTTGGCACGGGGAGCGTGAGTCATCTCGACACGCCTTTTAACGCCCGTACGTGGTGCGGAGTGCAGTCGGTCTGTAACGTAGGACATGTCATGTGTTATTGGTCCCAGTCGGTCTAGAACGCTGGGCCTGACATGTGTTGGGGGACCAAGTCGGTCTTGAATGGTGGGCCTGACGTGTGTTGGGGGACCAAGTCGGTCTTGAATGGTGGGCCTGACAGGTCTTGAGACCTGACATGTCTCCCTGAAGGTGGGCCTGACAAGTGGGGTGGGCTGCATTTCCTCATGGATGGCGGGTCTGGTAGGGAGTGTGGGCTGCAGTGCCACTTGAGTGGGCGAGGTCACTTGGTCAGCATCAGTGGGACGGTGAGGTTTCACTTTTGCACAGCGATCGTTGACGGAGAGTGGTGTCACGTCGGCAAGAAGTGCCTTCTTGTAGGAGGCATAGCAGGAGTACTGGATGACGGCAATCCCGCGGTGGTTCTCGTAGGTCGTGTAGGACTGCATGTCGAAGCGAACGATGTCGCCGAACTGCTTGAAGAATTCCCAGACGTTCGACCTTGAGATTTTGTATGGAACGTTGACGACCCTGATGGTATACCGCTGCAGGACGGTTTTGAGAACCCCTTGCAACTGCTCGTTGGTGGGCACGATGACATGTATGTCGTCATCATCGCAGCCCAACTCATCTATATGTGGGAGTCGGGTCTCGTGTGGTGGACGGTCCAGCAAATCCTCCTCATCGTGGAAAGGCAGGTAGGCCTGGTCAAGGAGGGCGACCCAGAGCACCTGCTGCTGCTCGACCACCTCCACAACTGAGCTTTTTGCAAAAACTTCCATGTTGAAGATACTAAGATTACGTTGTGCACTTTACGAAGTAACCTCGGTTATCCTTGTACGTCCACAAATATAGTGAGTCTAAATATAGTAAGGTACCCCCATGCTCTAATATCCTACATAGAAATAAAAGCATAGTCGACTTCATACAAACAAAAGCATGTCGACTTCGGGGATTTTGAATGCAGAGACCATCTAAAATATTGTAGGTGGGTTAATGGTTATTACATGGTGACCAGGGGTACAGGTGGATGGGACAGACTGGATATAGTGAAGATCGATAGATGGGACAGACAGGGTATAGTGAATATCCATAGATGGGACAGACTGGGTACAGTGAAGATTGATAGATGGGACAGACAGGGTATAGTGAATATCCATAGATGGGACAGACAGGGTATAGTGAATATCCATAGATGGGAGAGACAGGGTGTAGTGAAGATGCATACATGGGACTGACAGGGTACAGTGAAGATTCGTAGATGGGACAGACAGGGTATAGTGAAGATCCATCGGTGGGACAGACAGGGTATAGTGAAGATCGATAGATGGTGGCAGACAGGGTATAGTGAAGATTGATAGATGGGGACAGACAGTGTATAATGAAAACAAATAGATGGGACAGATTGGTTATAGTGATCGATAGATGGGACAGACTGGTTATATTGGCGATCGATAGATGGAAATGTTGGCACAAACAAACAATGGCCAGGTGGTCCTGAGTAGCAGATCTCTGTTACTTGCAGGCCAGAACTTAATGATGGTGAGAGATAATGGTGTCTCCCTCTGTAGTGAACATGATGGTGAGAGATAATGGTGTCTCCCTCTGTAGTGAACATGATGGTGAGAGATAATGGTGTCTCCCTCTGTAGTGAACATGACGGTGAGAGATAATGGTGTCTCTCTCTGCAGTGAACATAATGGTGATAGATAATGGTGTCTCTCTCTGCAGTGAACATGATGGTGAGAGATAATGGTGTCTCTCTCTGTAGTGAACATGACGGTGAGAGATAATGGTGTCTGTGATTCGGTACGTAGAACTCACATGAGATTAATCAGATATATGATTATGAGCAGAAAAAGATGTTATCTATGTGTGATATGTAAGAGGAGGAAAACTACTCCCACACATCACATATTACACACATTTCCACAGGACAAAGAGAGGTAAGGGGTATTGGTAAGAGAATTGGTAAGATATTCATAAATATAAACGTAAGATGGCATAAATCTAAGACAAGTAGATAACAAACAACCACATTTTTCTACAAACTCAACAAAGACAAAGGCGAATTTTTTAGATATCAAGAAGTACATACCATATTTCCCCAATACCTACAGTTTTGTAATTAAAGAAAAAAATATTCTTGAGCTTACTTATTGACGAGTCACTTATGCTAGTTAACTTTGTTTTCAAGCTCATTATTGTTAGAGTATTTCCAATCATCTCTTATCAGCATAATCACTTCATCAGGATCATTAGGCTTACGTGGGCCAATTACAGGATATGTATGTAAATATGTTGCTTTAATGTTAAAGAATGAAATACGTCCTGGTTGATATGGCATGATTGTTGATGAAACCGTCCAGTTGATTTGGTCCCTAACATTGTGTTCAATGTTACCTACATATGTTATTGCTCATAGTTGTCTCAAGTCGTCCGTACAATAATTCATCCTTGGGAAAAACATAAAAGAAAACAAGTTTTAGATTATTTTCATTTTTTAAACTGAAAACTCACTGTAAAGTTTGTACAACTACACACACACACACACACACACACACACACACACACACACACACGCACAAACACACACACACACGCACACACGCACACACACACACACAAACACACACACACACACACACACACACACATATACACACACACCATCATTGATGTCATATGTTTCCACTACAAGCTACATGACACTCTCCACAAGAGGTAATTCTGCCCAGTGTACACCCTCTACCGTATCCTGCTATCTTCACTATATTGATGTTTCATCTTCACTACACTAGTGCTTCAACTTCACTCTGTTAATCTATCATCTAGGATATTAAATCAATGAGGAAACGCTAGTCTACTATATTTTTGTGTGGCTTCACTATATTTTTGCAAGTGCTGGTCTATGAAAGTTTACTTCGTCAAGTAAATCACTCATCTCACCAGATCGCAGAAATGACTCACGTCCGCGCTGCCCATCGGTACCCTGGCAAGGAATCCTTCCTTGAATTTTTCGAGGCTCACATCCAGCAAACCGGGGCTGTTAAAGATTGTATAAGCCGAACTGAGCTATATTTGCGATACTGTGAATTCTGCGAAGGGTTCGGGTACGAGAAAGCTGCCGTCCTGAACGTCGGCAGAACACTGGGACGGTGGGGCATCAAGGCAGATCGCAGACTTGGAGGACGCAACGGCCGCCACCAGGAGTACGCCTACACCAGAATTGCCTGGTTGTCCGGCAGTGAGGGCCTGACCCAGGGAGGAAAGCGGTGCCTTCCAGAATGCCACAGGCCTTCCAGGAAGAGATCACGTCTGGATATCGAACCCGTGCACGAGAGAGTAGTGGTGAAGATCCAGACTCGGCATCAAGATGATGATGACCTGTGCAAAGGCGGACCCAGCGAGGAAACTGGTGTAGTTGACACAGAAGCAGCCGCCATCCCCATCAATGTTTCTTTGGCTCCCACCAAACAACGGGGCAAAGTGATGCCTACCACTGAATTGGTGACCTTGATCCCCTACTTCTATGGGGATGAATCAGGCCTGGTGGATCCCGACGTACTCGTACTGGTCGTCGATGAAGACCCTGATGTGTCCGTCGCTGCCACTGGAGGATCTGCAGCACCTGCAGCAGCAGCCGACCCTAAAGCTGAAGCGGCCGTGTTGAAGATTAAAGTCCACACCTCCAACATTCATCCCTGAAATTCCTTGAACCTTAAGTTGCCGTCGCTGAGATTGGAGAAGCTGCTCCTCCTCAAGCAGTCAACCCTGTTATACCCGGTCCTCAGAAGACACTTCCTATGGCAAAAGTTCTCATTCAGTTGCAAATCATTGTCAAACTATTGTACGAATGAAGCGGTTATCATAAAGGATTAAATCCTTAGGAAACGTTCCTACCATTTATCAGTCCCATCTACTGGGAAGGAAAAAAAAAATAAGAAAAATACATCCATTGTGTTGGGTGCCATAAACATGGCACAAATGGACCCTAAGTCGAACTGCTGACCTCCTAGTGGTAGGGTCCGGGCAACTTTGAGGGAACATTAACCTTCAAAGGCTAACAGCAGTCGCACAAAAGCAATAAAGATTAATCATTATTAGTCATTTACAATAATCATAGACGATGGTTATAGCCTCGCCTATCTATCATCTCATTCGCTGTGAACGAAATCATAGGCGACTCTGATTGCACCTACATCTATCAGTTTACCTATTTATTCAACCATCTATCTATATGTCTATCGTCCTTGTTTGAAGATTTTCTGTATCATGTAAATCTCAGCCATTGAAATGTCCTGAGATCAATGTCGTAGTGAACAAATGAATTCTAGTTTGGACTGAAATACTTAGCCCCGTTTTTGCACCTTCTTTCACCATTTGTCAACCATTTATTCCCCGTAAGGATTTACGAACTAACTTCAGAGTTGTATTACAAATATATGAAACATGTCACCAACTCACTGTTTTGTTCATATTTCTTGCTATATTACATCTGTCAGTTTCTAAATGCAATCATCGGATGATTATGGCTGTGTCTACACACTCCCGCCATCTGGCCAACCTTGTACATATGATCATTTAAACTCTGACATTTTAACAAATTGTTTCAAAACGACTCCATGAAACGCGAACTTAGAATTCATCCATTTAACTCCCTAATTCATTAACGAACATTTAAACATGATCATTTGAACGTAAATCTTCCAGCTGCATTATGTCAACAAAGTCCTTTTACATACGTCATTAGGTTAGGTTGGGTTAGGTTAGGTTAGGTTAGGTTAATCAACCTCGTCAATTAAACACTTTAATATTACCATGCAACAGTGAACTTTTACACACCGTCATATTGCAGCTGTTGTATGAAATGCTTCACATAACTAAAGAATTTAAAGTGAATTATCTTAACGATATTCTTGGAATTCTGCACTTTAATATGAACCTTTAAATTCTGACTGTAGAGGTACACATGACCTTTGAATTCCACCAGAGCAATGGGAGTTTGTACAATTAATTTAACTCTGCCACTGAACGCGAACTTTTAAATTTAGCTGGGCGGCCTCTTATTCCCTGGCTGCCATTCATACTTTGTTTTTTTTAAACTGAGTGTTTATATCGCTCTCATTCACCCTTAATTTCGATCATCTCTGATATTTCAGTCGTAAAATTTGTTCATGTTGCCATATTGCTTTAGTTAAGGTTTATGGCTCCTAAAGATTCTACAGTGTTTACAGTGAGGGAGCCACCTGTATGTTGTACCAGACAACCAGTAATGTATGGTGTCTGACGTCTACAGTGAGGGAGCCACCTGTATGTTGTACCAGACAACCAGTAATGTATGGTGTCTGACGTCTACAGTGAGGGAGACACCTGTATGTTGTACCAGACAACCAGTAATGTATGGTGACTGACGTCTACAGTGAGGGAGCCACCTGTATGTTGTACCAGGTAACCAGTAATGTATGGTGACTGACGTCTACAGTGACGGAGCCACCTGTATGTTGTACCAGACAACCAGTAATGTATGGTGACTGACGTCTACAGTGAGGGAGACACCTGTATGTTGTACCAGACAACCAGTAACGTATGGTGACTGACGTCTACAGTGACGGAGCCACCTGTATGTTGTACCAGACAAACAGTAATGTATGGTGACTGACGTCTACAGTGGGGGAGCCACCTGTATGTTGTACCAGACAACCAGTAATGTATGGTGTCTGACGTCTACAGTGACGGAGCCACCTGTATGTTGTACCAGACAACCAGTAATGTATAGTGACTGACGTCTACAGTGAGGGAGCCACCTGTATGTTGTACCAGACAACCAGTAATGTATGATGACTGACGTCTACAGTGACGGAGCCACCTGTATGTTGTACCAGACAACCAGTAATGTATGGTGACTGACGTCTACAGTGAGGGAGCCACCTGTATGTTGTACCAGACAACCAGTAACGTATGGTGACTGACGTCTACAGTGACGGAGCCACCTGTATGTTGTACCAGACAACCAGTAATGTATGGTGTCTGACGTCTACAGTGACGGAGCCACCTGTATGTTGTACCAGACAACCAGTAATGTATGGTGACTGACGTGTACAGTGACGGTGTAAGACTCACGCACACTACCGTTAATTTTTCATTAGATATTTGTTATTATCATTTTACTGTGAGTTACATAGAGTTAGATACATGTTGCCACGGGCTCACTGTTCCCACGGGCTACTGTTAATCAGGATGTTTGAACACGTAAGAGCTGATCTGTTATTTGAACACGTTGTTGAATGGGTGTTGACGGACTCCCATATAACCCCTGTCACTGTGACCTGAGGGGTCACACTGGCTAGCATCGTCACACTGTTCACTAGAGTGTGTCGTAGTGTGCCATAAGACTATAGCCCAGAGTACTACAGATGGACGTACACGTTTTGTTGTAATAAATCTACAAAGGCCGCCTGATCTTCATTGAGTACCACAGACGAAGAAGACCTGATTTCCTTCCTCTCAACTCAACTTTACAAATGGTGGCAGTGACGTAAGAACCCACGTGACCACACACGACCGTCACATCTACTTCATATTTCTACGTCTGGTGTTGCCAGCAGTCATACAAGCCTACCTGACACAGTCCTGGTGCTCCCTCCTGTGCACGTTAAGGGCGGAATCCACGGCCGACTACGTTCGCCATCACCCGAATCTCCAGGCAGTGAAGATACGTCTTTATTGCATTGCTGACACTGTGTCGCTTGCAAGGGCATCAAGACAGCGCCACCGCCGTGCAGTGTTGTCATCACATCCAGACGTGTCAAGCAAGGTCAGCCATCCTGCCAACACCAACGTGGAGGTCATCTTGTCAACCGCTCCAGAGACGCGTCATCATCAGCCGTGGCGACATCCCAGACGTCAGCATCGCGTGGTCTAGCCCTTGTCGCTCACTCAACTTTCCTGCTAGCGAGCCGCTACTCTGCACACATCTTCACCTCGCTACACCCAGCGAGTCGCTACTCTGCACACATCTTCACCTCGCTACACCCAGCGAGTCGCTACTCTGCACACGTCTTCACCTCGCTACACCCAGAGAGTCGCTACTCTGCACACATCTTCATCTCGCTACACCCAGCCAGCCGCTACTCTGCACACATCTTCATCTCGCTACACTTAGCGAGCCGCTACTCTGCACATATCTTCACCTCGCTACACCCAGCCAGCCGCTACTCTGCCCACATCTTCACCTCGCAACACCCAGCGAGTCGCTACTCTGCACACATTTTCACCTCGCTACACCAAGACGTCTTCGTATGCGAATCTCCCACTCAGATAAGAACTGTGTCAAAATGGTTCACTCTGTGAGATATGCTCCTTTTGTGTGTTACTAGTTCCTAGTCTATAAATATAGACATTTATATATTTTGGGTAATATGATTATTCACCTTTGTAGTTTAGCAAATTAGTCTAAGTTTTCAGTTATTCTTGCATATATTCTTTCTTATGTTTTCATACATTGGTACTATTGTTTTTAGTGATGATTACTTTCATATATAGAGTCTATTACTGATATGTTATACTATTATGTGCACCTCTCATATACAGAGACTTGTATTCATATGTTATACAGTTATACCAGCCTTTTATTGCCTTTATTTCATTATAATATTTTCAAATAATATTCATGTTATGTATTTTGCATTAGGTCAGTATTGTTAATTATATCTTAAATATTTTCAGGGAGCTATTACTTACACGTTTTATGTAAGATTGTATTACATGTCCGATGAAATTCCACGCGGTAATCGTAAAGGTTCATATGTACTCAGGAATTTACCTAGAATCCCTTATTATAAACGGAACCAACCTTCTAAAATGGCGACGTCACACAAAGTTGTTTTGACAGATTCTGGTGACACAGATGACCCACAGAAACCTTCTCACACGTTACCACACCCACACCCACCTCTCCCGCCACCTCACAAAAACTCCTTCACTAAAAACCGTTGTAACACTAAAACAAGCTAGGGAACCACACGAGTTATTTGATGGTAAACTGTCAAATTTTAATCGGTGGATTAGAAATGCAGAGGACATTGTTGAACATAATGGTGATTCAGGAGACAGACCGCTTATATCGGCTGCTAAAAACCTCATTGATTTCAACCAGCCTAACAATTAAGCTAGGGTTGTCTATGACTCAGATGACATTGGAAACTGTACATCTTGGGAGGAATTTAAAACGTTGTTTACATCAGGTTGTGAGGAATCATTCTCAGATAGTTTACTACACGTCCTTTTACGTGCTCTTAACACAACATACTTGGATGATACGTCAGTCCCTGATCACTGGAGTACCTTACATGGAAGAATGAGATTAGTTAGGCAGGCTTATGAATCCTTACCCTGGATATCGGCCATGATGAATCCTGAAACTCATGTGCAAACACTCATGCGTTTATTACACATAACTTTCATTCTCAATGACCTGACCTCCAGACGTAAGACGACGGTTACTTAATGAGAACATCGACCCATCATTGTGGGTCGGTAACAAAAGTGTTGAATTACACTCAAAAGAAATGTGGTTATTCCAACACCAAGACACTGGGGAGAGTGTCGGCTTCCCAAAGTGTGACGTAACATTCTAGTGGTCAACACAATCATTCTTCTCATGGTCAAATACAGCGATTCAGTGATGACAAACACTCACATAAAGTGACGTGCTTCCGGTGTGGCCAACCAGGACATAAAGCGAATGTGTGTCCTTACACATGGGACTCATTCTCACGTGAGCCTCGACCAGAACAACAAACGCAGTCAACGACCCATGTCATCACAGCCTCGGTCGTCACAATTCTGCCGACCTAGTCATGATTTCCTCCAGTCAGACATCAGGCTGACCTTCACCCGCTCGCGCCCAACACCACCAAGCAGGTGTTCATATCATAGCAACGCTAGACACACTTCAGCGGAATGTCGAGCATTAGCTAGACAGACGTCACCTAACACAGGTTCATCATGTCATTATCAACAATGACAATCTCTCGCTCATGACAAGACTCCATCACATAAGGAACTCTTAAGACGTTTTCGTTCTTCGCCATTTTCTCACATTACAAGTTTCGATTTAGTGGGTTCTTTCCAGGATAAGCCAATCACAATCTTTCTTGACAGCGGCACGGAAGCAGATGTCATTCATTATGACTTTATTCAACCATTAATGGGGCGCACTCAACTTGTTCAATGCTCGCACTTTTAACCATCCCTTCAAAGTATCTCAAATGAAAATCTCGACGTAAGGGGCACTATTAAAATGAACATTCACATAGGCGACTCGGTCATGACCGTCACCCCTTACATTGTTCGTGGTGTAACGTTTCCTGCTAACTTGTTACGAGAACGCCACTCTATGTGTGGCACAACATAAGATCTGTCCTATTTATCATGTGGTTTGTGTTGATAATACGTTCCTGCCATTGTCAGAGATGAGTTCTCACTCAGTCAGTCATTAATACATCTGCTCCCACGTCCTGCTTCACGGTAGACAATACGCATCCTTTTTACTTTTCTACTCATCATTGCCCTGGTAAACTGAGAACCAACATGACTCTGCATAGTAACACATTAACGAAGGTTCCTCTCTCACTTTCTCGAACATGGATGAATGATCATGGACTGAGACATAGTCAGGGTGATCTCGCACTAAGAGTAGTTGCTGAACCTTCCTCACTAACTGTCACACGACTATCCATGATGGACGCCTCTATACATGAGACCCCAGATGGAGAGGTCACCATATACATTGCCAATACGGGACCCACTCCTGTCCGTCTACGTAGAGAGGCCAAGCTTGTGGAATTCTCCGTTTTGAATTTCGGAATTCAAGACGAGGAGTTGCATAAGTTTACCATCCGTCTAGTCTCACATTCCATTAACCCACCACCACCTACTCCTCCTACCCCAGACTCAGCAGTGCACGGCTCGAGTCAGCTCCCCACCATCACCCCTGACATGATATCCAAGGTAGGATTAACCAAACATGTTGACCAGTTAACAGACTTACTTAACCAGTATAGGTCTACTATTGCCTTATCAGGAGAACCACTCGGTAGAACTCATTTGGATGTTCACATTATTAACTTAGAGAAAAACACACGTCCCATTGACGTCCCAGCCTATCGATTGCCACACACACGGGCACAGAGACATAGCAAACAAACTTGTTCAGGACATGTTGAAAGATAATGTTATAGAGGAATCACGATCACCATGGAATTCACCACTTCTGATCGTTCCGAAAAAGGACGGAACTTTTAGACCAGTCATAGATTTTAGAAAACTCAACAACAAGGTCACTTTGAAAGATGGTTTCCCATTACCAGTGGTATCAGAGCTTCTTCATAGCCTCGGTAACAATAAGGTATTTTCAACTTTGGATTTATTGAGTGGATTTTGGCAGATTCCCTTGTCAGAGGAAAGCCGCCCCCTGACTGTTCAGTACGCCAGATGGTCATTGGCAGTTCATATGCATCATGGCCTTCGGTCTTCATTCCTCACCGGTGATCACCTTCTCAAGGTTAATGACTAACATTTGTCGTCACATGTTGGGCAAAGATGTATAATTGTCATGTCCCAGATATTGCTTCTCATTTCAAAAGTCTTGAGAGAGTATTTCTACGACTTAAGGATGCGAACCTAAAAGTCAAGTTATCCAAATGTTCCTTTCTACAAACAAGAATTAATTACTTAGGTCACACCGTTGACGAAAACGGTATTCAACCTAATGCAGATAAAGTAAACACAATTGTGGAATGGCCAGTCCCTTCCACAACAAACAAGGTCAAATCCTTCCTTGGTTTAGCAGGATATTATTGAAGATTTATCGCTAATTTCGCGAAGATCGCAAACCCCCTCACTTCATTTCTGAAACAGGGAGTTACATTCCAGTGGTCTACAGCGCAAGACAATGCGTTTAACTTACTCAAGCAACACTTGATCGAGGCGCCTATCCTTCGATTTCCTAACTTTGAGAAACCCTTCGTTTTACACACAGATGCCTGTAAACAGGGTCTTGGAGCTGCACTTATGCAGGAGTCAAATAGGGGTAGACTTTTTCCCATAGCCTATGCGAGCCGTTCATGTTCAAAGACGGAATCGAAATACTCAGTAGCTTAGTTAGAAGACCTTCCAGTTATTTGGGCACTCAAACATTTTAAGGAATACATATATGGTTACCTTATTACAGTTTATACAGATCACAGAGCACTGTTAGGTATTTTTCAGCGACAGGATCCTACAGGAAGGTTTCAGAGGTGGTTTTTAACTATATAAACATTTGACCCAGATTTTCGTTTTGTTTCTGGCTCATCCAATGTAGCTGCAGACACGCTTTCTCGCAGAGTGGGTGCAGCCACTGTAAACAATAGCCTCGTATAATTTGATGTAGAAAGGTTGAGACAGAATCAATGGGATGACCCAGTCTGGGATCCTATCATAGAATTCCTATAGGGTATAAGATATTCCTTGAATGCTAAAACAGTTGTCCCAGTCAGAGAATTGTATTTAGCACGGTGGGGGAGTCTTGTGCAGGGACGCGAAATTAGGAGTGCTCGCCCGTGTTGTTAAACAAACAATAATTCCAACAGCATTAGTACAGGATTTCTTGAAGTTAGCACATGATTCAACCCAGGCCGCACACCCAGGCCGCACACCCAGGCCGCACACCCAGGCCGCACACCCAGGCGCAGATAGATGCTATAAGCAAACTCGTTTGAGGTATTTCTGGCTAAGAATGCAGAAAAACATTACAGATCATATTTTGAGGTGCCAAACCTGTAACACTCACAAGGGAAGTCCCACTACCCCGCAAACTTTGTTGAAATATCCTTTACCTTCATACCCATGGGAAAGAGTTCATATGGACATATTAGGAGGTTTTCCTAGGTCCATGGCAGGCTACAGATACATCTTAGTAATAACTGATGCCTTCACGAGATATTGTGAATTAGTTCCAGTTCAAAATAAAGACGCAGCCACGGTCGCTAAGGCGTTCAAAAAATATATCTTAGACAGACATAATGCGCCGAAGATTTTAGTCACAGATAATGGTGGGGAATTTAATAACTCATTATTAGAAGAACTCCGTAAATTGTATAACATAAGTAAATGTAATATAATGGCTCATCACTTACCCTCGAATGGCCTGGCAGAAAGGTTAAACCGTAAGATCCTCCAGAGTCTTCCCACCAACATTAATTTTGATCATGATGAATGGAGTGAATACCTGTCTGATGTCCAATGTTCATTAAACTCTGCATATCATAAGTCAATTGGAGACACACCCTTCCACGCCTTACACGGCTTTGATAAAGTGTTGCGGTATGACATAATAGCGCCCCCTTCTTCATGTCCAGCGGTCCAGAGATCAGTTATAGCGGAAAAATATCGCACGACTCAATTGATTCATCAAAGGATCAAGGAAAATCTAGTTGAAGCCACTACAACCTTCGCGGATCAGGCTAATAAATCGACCAAACCATCAAAGGTGGCTCCCGGACTCTTGGTAATGGTGCAGGAATTTAACTCTACAAGTGAGGATCGTAAACTTGACCCAAAATGTTCTGGACCCTATAGAGTCTTAGCTCATTTAAAGGACATAAGTTTAGGGTTCGACATCTAAATACAAGTGACATTCGTGAAGAACATGAGGACCACTTGAAAGTTGTACATTATTGTGAACATGATCATCATCATCATCCCGGTCCCACACCAGACAACACTCCTCAACCTCCAAACAATGTAAGCCAACCACCTTCTACCACTGTTCAGTCTGTCCCCACACCATCACCCTCACATCACCATCACCCTCACATCACCATCACCCTCACAACACCACCACAGACACATCAGTATTCATTAAGACTTCGCCTTTAAGAAGTTGCTAAGTTTATCATTTTACAGGTTCTTCCTTCTCATGTCCTTCTGGTGTCTTCCTGTGTATGACACCATGGCAGTACCAGGCGCCCTTCTCACGACTCCCCGCGGGGTCCACATCGTGAGGGACACAGTTAAGTTGGGCCTGGAGGGTCTACCCTACACTTACGATCATTTACTGAAACTACTGGAGGCCGTACCTCGCTTACGGTCTACCCTACTCAAGTTTTACACCAGTGCGTCCATCAGATACTCTAGTGTTGCTCCTCCTCCAACTTTGTTAAACCAGTGGACCTAGAAACTGAATAGTACCTGTGTGATTCTGTATGACATAATACAAGACACTGAATCTTCAGTAAATACTAACGCCAGGATCAACACGAAAAAGTAAAGAGAAGCAAAAGAACTTTGCTTAATTTTGTAGGTTCCCTCCAATCATACTAGTTATGATGATAGAAAAGTCCCTTCCAAGGAAGAGCGGGAAAAGAGAGGGGGGAAGAGCAAGATTTGTTAGAGGAAGTGAATTTTAGAGGGAGGAAAAGAGCCAGGACTTAACCCAGCTTGCATAAGAATAATCGAATAAGTAGGGCAGAGATAATAAGTGGAGGGCGAGTTTGTTTTCTTCTATTTGTTTTTTTATTGATATTCTTTTCGTAGATTTATTTTTCATTTATCTATTTATCTATTTATTCGTTTATTTATTCATTTATCTATTTATCTATTTATTTTTCTTTTTGATAAGGATATAGGAGGAGATGGATCGTATCTCTGGCAGATGGACACTGATTTTACCAAGGCGTTCCCCGCACGGACTTAGCAGCAAGATCTATAGTGGTGGTTAGTTTTTAATATATGGTCACTGGATGTTGTCCAGGTTGTAAATTAAACATGTTACCTGTGTGGTCTGTTCCTAGGAGATTGTTGAAGTAATCAATCCAGTGAGTATGATGTATTTGAAATCGCTCTACTTGTCTTTCAAACAATTTCCTCCAATAGATGTTTAGTGGAGGGATTCGTGCTCTCTCGTGAAGTTCTGTGTTTCTGATGAACTCGTGCCATTTGATGTTAAAACCCAACGTAGAGCTTTGTTCTGAATGATTTGGAGTGCACGGATGTTGGATTTGGCTCTGAGTTCGAGAGCTAAAGAGGCGTATGTGATAAGAGGTCGTATTGATGCTTTGTAGAGGTGCAATTTGGTTTTGAAATGCACCTCTCTGAATCTATAAAATTTCTCGAGCTCTGCTCTCGCAATAACCGCTATACACTGAATATATCGGTTCATTCTCAGGTATACATCATAACTTAGGCCCAGGACAGTGTTGGTGTTTGAGATGGGAATGGCTAAATGACGGTGTATACGGGAGTGTAGGTAGACATTAGTTATGTTGTATCTCTGACGTACGTTACAGTAAGATATGTTGAATTTGGCAGGATTTGATTTAATCCTCCATTTTAACTCCCAAAGCCAAACGTGGTCAATTTCCTGTTGGGTTCTGCTGATTAAGTGTGTGAGGGTTACGGCTCTGATCAGTTGAGTAATATCATCTGCATATTGGAGAGTGATGGAGTCCAGGTGTATAGGATTGGGAAGATCATTTGAGTAGAGTGTGTAGAGAGTGGGGGCCAGCACGGAGCCTTGGGGTATACCGGCATTGAGGAAGAAGTAGTTTGAGTAAGTGTTTCTGTATTTGATTCGGGTTTTACCGTTGCTAAGATAGTTAGAGAGAAGCTTAATGGTGGGTCGTGGGAGTTGAAATTGGGTGCTTAGTTTGTACCTCAATCCATCGTGCCAAACGGTGTCAAAGGCTTTTTCAACATCATTTGTGATGAAGGCGGTCATTTTGTGTGTCCGCGTGTTTTTTTAATGTAGTTAGTGTTATGTTGACTTCATCTTGTATGATGTTGACGAAAGCCAAACTGTTTGTGTGAGAGTAGGTTGTTGTATGTTAGGTGTTGTCTAAGTCTGTTGTTTAAGATTCTTTCAAATGTCTTCCCAATGGACTCAAGTAGGCTGATGGGTCTGTAGTTCACTGGGTCCCTATTGGATTTGTTGGGTTTAGGTATCATTGTGGTTGTTGCTGTTTTGAAGGCCGCGGTAAAATAGCCAGAGGCTAGTGCCGCGTTGAAGAGGAAGGTGATGGTTTTAATAGTGTTGTCAGGGAGATGTGTAAGTAGCTGGTAACCAATGCCTGAGTTACCTGGGGATACTTTGTGCGATTTGAAGAGGAGGAATTTGACTTCGCTCGTTCTTATGGGAGTTGTGAGAAGGTGGTCATGTGAAGCGATTGGTCGTACGCCAGAGGGTGGGGATGGTGAGGGGGGTATTGGGTGGGGGGGGGGGGGGGGGGTGAGGGTGAAAGATACCTTCCCAGTGTTTTTGAAAAATGTTCGCGATGTCTTGTGGGTTATGGTGTAGAGTGTTGTCGTCATTTAGCCGATTGAAGTCTGTTTTTGGTATTCCTTTGAGTTTCCGGGTTCTGCTCCAAAACTCTTGAGGAGATTTAATTCGGTGTTGTTCTGTTGTGGTGATGAGAGATTTCCAGTGTCTATTGTGGTCTTCTAGAAGGCTGTTGAGTATGTGGTTTTGTAGGGATGTGAGGTCCCACCGTACTAGGCCCAAACGATGTCTGTTATGCTCATAGCGTCGACGGTAGCACGAGAGAAGTCTGGTTGTTTTGGGAGAAAGGAAGAAGGAGTATCTTGAGGTAAATGAAGATGTTGGGTTAGAGGCGTCAGCTGCCTGTGTGATTGTTCCATGTATATGTTCTATTTCTGTGTCTATTAGTGTTATTGGGTGATTTTCATAGTTTGTCGTGTAAGTGCAGTTGGAGAGTGTCTTTGAAGTTGTCCTAGTCTACTTTTTTGTAGTGGTAGTGTGAGAGTGATGGGACGAGGATAGGGTTAGACGAGAGATGAAGAAAGATAGAGATTTGTTCGGAACCACACAGTGGTCCTGGAGACAAGAAATTATGAAGATTATTACTGGCTCTGTTGGAGAAGACAAGGTCAGATCTGCCTTTTCCTCCTGGGCCAGTGAAGACGGTGTGGAAGTAAGGTCCAAGTAAGTTAAGACGTTTGTAAGAGTATAAAGCGAATAAGTCATCGCCATGAGAATTGTTTCTGCTGTGGTGGAAGGTTCTGTGTTGGGCGTTGAGGTCAGCTAGAAGGTAGACTGGGATATGTGTGTAATTGAATACTGTGTAGAGATCATGGAGTGGAATGGTAGTGTTGGGTCGAGAGTATGTAGTGCAGAAGATAATGAAGCCATGTATTGTGTTTATCTTAACTGCTAGAAAGTGTTCGTATTGCCAGGAGGTGACGAGGTATTCGTGCTCGATGGTGTTGCATATGAGAATGGCGACTCCCTCGTGTCTACTGTCTGGAGACTGTCGTGATGTATACCCGTAATGTCTAATTTTGTATCCGTTGGTGATACATGTGATGTTAAGTATCACAACATCGGGTCCCTTCTCTTCGAGGAGAGTGGCAATCAGATGACGGCCATTGTGATAGCTGCGCACGTTAAACTGTAAGATTTTTAGCATTTTACGACTTAAGGAAGTTTATTGGCCTTCTGTGTCTGTTGTTGATGAAGGCCGTTGACTAATCGTTTGAGTGTTTCACGTGTATCATGTTTCTAGTCTTGGGTTGGGATATATCTGGTGAGGGGTCAGGAGAGGGGAGAAGGAAGGGGAGAGGATCATTGTCGACAATTTGAAGGTTGAGGTTGACCGTAGGTGGGTTGTCTGGTGTGTCAGCAAGGTCAGGTGCGGGCTTGGAGCTGCAACCTCGAGATTCCTATATTAAGTGATAATGTTTTTTTTCACTGTGGATATTTATTTTTATGATATTGTCTTTTACTTGTTATATTAGATAATCATCATGACATAGATGTTAAGCCCAAAGCAATAATACTGTGTACGCACAGCTAAAAAGCTGAAACGATATCAATTTAAATACCAACGTAATATATTGTCGGCAACAATAGCATCAACCAATGACGTGTCCCTGTCACCTAGCCAGCCTGGGGGAAGTGGAGTCGGCCGGTTATGTTAGCAGTGTTGCCAACATGACTGCGGTATAGCTAAAGGTAATGATGGACTTTACGTTTGTCTTGCACAACAACACAGAACCAGGCGGGTAGCAGAGTAAGTGTTTACCTTTCAAAGGTTTCTGGGAATCGAGACTAAATACTGGAGAGTGAGTTTGTATCTCTCGTAGATAAGTATTAAAGGATCCGTGACGCTGTCTTCAGGTATTGTATATAAATAGAGACAGAGACTTATGGTGTATGATTAGAATAACCATACAGGACGACCAGGAACATTAGTTTATTGCAGTAACATGACAGATCAACCTTAAGTACATTTAATATGACCTCCATCTCCCACCCACGGCCATGGACAACCTGGTGAATCCTTGTGGCAGCACAATGGACGAAGTTTGTGCATAAAGAGAAGAATGACACAACAATACCAGGCATTAGAAGCCTCCCATATGTAGGATAACCAGACTTACATTCTCTCGAAGGCCACACAATGAGGGCTCATGTGATACAGGTTTAGAAAAGCAGGTTTGTTGATTGATACAGACCAGACCTTAGATTTTAGCCTGAAAATAATGAACCTTTATTAACATGAATTTTCATATGACAAGTAACAAACAGAGAAAGAAAGATCAATATCTGGCCATAGATGTGTCTCAAGATATCTTGCTATATATAAAGACTGTAAAGAGAATCAGAGATAAAACAGAAGTAATGAAAAGTAGATTCCTTGTGTTGATGGTAAGGACAAGTAGGGACTTCATGACAACATGATGAAGGTACTGTAACAACCATTGTTTTCTAATATTTCTATGAACAAATAAAACTAATATGTCTTAGTTGATTACTGGGTTGGCTGTTGGGAATGATTTATAAATCTAGCAAAATTATGTCAGAGTTAACCAAACCTCTGCTGGACCATTGTGGTACGTAGGAAGCAATATCTTTCCTTCACGCCAGGTACTCAGTATAATTCATTATTAATTCTAATCTTTGCACAAATATTTACAATCAATTCTGATTATTTCATTTTGCGTAGGTCATGAAAAATCCATGTCTCCACCGCATGGCCGATTGTTCAGATGTGACTGTTGCTCTGCTGTTATAAGAACTGCCTCACATATGCACAAGTGGAGTGAGTGGATGATTCCTGGACGTCACAGAGAATTTAAGGATAATACACACGACAATTCTTCAAGCATCTTCATCTGAAGTTTGACACTGAAGCCAAGTACTTTGTGGGAAACACATTATGACGGATCATCTTTTATTTGTTTATCTTCTTCTTTCCTTCTCTTTCCCTTTCCACCTTCCTTTGTGTCTTTTCTGACCCCTGATACGTTTTCATTAATCACAGATTTCCTCTCTCTCTCTCTCTCTCTCTCTCTCTCTCTCTCTCTCTCTCTCTCTCTCTCTCTCTCTCTCTCCACTTCTCACATAACATGACAGCACGTAACTCACACATTAGTTCTTCATAACTGGATTTTCCAGCAGTGATCGCTAGCTACGCGTTATCTCTGCTGCATTCTGGTCAAATCTTGCCAACACTCGTCAGCCTCAAGACAAAACACGATTAAACCTTTATTAATCATCGTTAAAGGAAGTGAAAACTCGACCTAGACTTGGGAAAATCACTGACTGATATTCCTTTTATCAAACCTCAGCTGCCATACCCAGGTGTGTCAACTGCTGCCTCAGTTGCCATACCCAGGTGTGTCACTGCTGCCTCAGTTGCCATATCCAGGTGTGTCAGCTGCTGCCTCAGTTGCCATACCCAGGTGTGTCACTGCTGCCTCAGTTGCCATATCCAGGTGTGTCAACTGCTGCCTCAGTTGCCATACCCAGGTGTGTCACTGCTGCCTCAGTTGCCATACCCAGGTGTGTCAACTGCTGCCTCAGTTGCCATACCCAGGTGTGTCACTGCTGCCTCAGTTGCCATATCCAGGTGTGTCAGCTGCTGCCTCAGTTGCCATATCCAGGTGTGTCAACTGCTGCCTCAGTTGCCATACCCAGGTGTGTCACTGCTGCCTCAGTTGCCATACCCAGGTGTGTCAGCTGCTGCCTCAGTTGCCAGGTGTTCTCAGCAGATGAGGTCACGCTGAAGACTGAGCCAAGACAATTTAGGAATGTTGTGTTTACTACAAAGCAACATGAAGCACTTCTGTAGAACTCAAGCTAGCAACTTTATTCATCATCAATATTTGCCTTACTGATGAATGTAATTGTACATTTTTTACAAAACCTTTATGGATGTTTGATTACATTTTCACGCCACATGTCTAAGTGTTACGTAACAGGTGACTGTCATTAATCCTACAATTGAATAATAACTGTTTATGACGTAACAGAAATATAAGGCAATAAACATGCAAATCTAACATTTTTTTTTTTTTTATACTATTTGCCATTTCCCGCGTTAGCGAGGTAGCGTTAACAGAGAACTGGGCCTTAGAGGGAATATCCTCACCTGACCCCCTTCTCTGTTCCTTCTTTTGGAAAAAAAAAAAGAAAAAAAAAAAAGGGGAGGATTTCCAGCCACCCGCTCCCTCCCCTTTTTGCAACTGTCTTAATGGTGCTGGACTTGGGCGTAATAATCATAGCTAGGCTCCCGTTAGTATATGTATTCCTTTTCACTTTCATTCGCTCTATATATTTGGATGAGTGTGTTATTGTCATTTCCAATTTGATATGCAATCATTTCGTCCAGTATATACAACCTGGGGTTATGTTCTCCAGCAGTCATGCACGGACGGTGGTGTGATGTGTGGCTTCACGTGTGTGTCTGGCTGCTGCACACACAACATGACCACTCCTTCTGCATGTCTTCTGCTGGTATTTGTATAACTAGTAAGACAGTCTTAATGGGGCTGGACTTAGGCGTAATAATCATAGCTAGGCTCCCGTTAGTATATGTATTCCTTTTCACTTTCATTCGCTTTCAAAAATGAAATAAACAAAATAAGCAATATAAAAGAATGTTCCTGACCTGTGTTGGGAGGAGAACGTATACTGTTCACCAGCCTTACGTATACAAGAGGTGTGTGGGCGGGTCGTCAACACAGCTGAGGATGATACCAACAGTGGCAGTTAGTTATCTGAAACGTTTCAAGTGAGCAGTTGCAAGGTGAGGCAATGGTGGTCAGGAAGGCTGTTCCTTGTAGCTCGCTAGTTAGCCCAGAGTTGAACGAGGCGGAGCTCAGTAGTGTACCTTCGTCGTGTGTAATGACTGGATCATCTCTGCCACGTGAAGCAATCTACTAATCAACAGTTATGGAGTCAGGATTCATATATGACAACAAATAGTTAGATAGATTGTTGTTGTTAGATTGGGCAGGTGTCCGCCTGACATGGGCCCTTGTCTTACGACAGCCCGTTCTCAGAAAGTCTGTTTACTGTACAGTTATGTCATTGTTAGAGTCACCAGCAGGTCTCCTCGTACCAGTTATCTACTGTCGTTGTCACACTAGTGAGGTCTTCACCTACATGTTGTTTGTTGTCGTGGTTAGATTTTCTAGGTTTACGTCCTACATCTAGAGTGTGGACGGCCCCTTCTCTGATCTAGTTTAACAGGTCATGTCTTGTTTACAGATTCGTCAGGTCCTTGCCTGGCTCGGGCCGTTATCATACGGCCTCTGTAACACGTATGTTTTATTATCTCTGAATTTACAGCTGTCAACAAGTAAAGTTCGTTAACCAGAATGTGTACCGTACGGAAAAGCAAACAAATAACACAATATGCAACATGATAACAGTGGATATTAGCCATCAGCAGGTAAGGTCATCAAGCCGCACCATACATACGTCAGACAGTAACATCAGTTGTATAACAGGATGTATATATGTTGTTGGATTTAAGGGCTATCACCTAAAGGTCATGAAGCCAGAATGTGAACCATAACCACTTACGGGCGGAGTCCGGTAACACCTTTTATAGCATTATGTCTCAAACAGAATACAGTAGTCAGTTTCATATAAGTATTCTGCACTTCAACTGATTAATGCTATGATAAGGATGAAGAGAATTACAAACAATGAATACTCATTGTAAGGATCACATCAAGGATGAAACATATATAACTAGAAGTGTTGAGGAAACAAAGATGGTGAAATACCTTGACCCGCCCGGGATCACTAGCACCTGTGGCAATGGACACACCTTTGTAATGCTTGATCACTTACAACTGATCAACTTTAATACGAAAGTCTTAGGTATTGTCCCTCAGAAGAATGTTTTACAAATATCTACAGAAGACGTATCTGTGTTAGATAGACGCCATATCTAAGAAAAGGGACGTAATAGTATATAGTTTGTTACGAAAATGAAATACTCCTGCCTTACACTAGTTCTCTTGTGTTGTTTTTCTTTTAAATCCCCAGAGGAGAATATGTTCTGTTATTTATGAAAATAAAGATTTATGTTTTTATCACTTTTTTAAATTTCTTATAATCTTTACTGATTCTGGCTGAAAGGCATTGGTTTAAACAACCATTAAAGTTCAACACAATACATAGTCCTTATAAACAAATAATCTATCAGAACAACACTATGTTTCATTAGATTCCTTAAGTCTTCTGTAACATTTTGAAGTACATAACATATTCACCAGTCTCATCTAGTGCACCACTCTCTTCACCCAACATTCTTCTGAAAACATCTACAAATCTTCACCTTTGCCTCCATAAGATAATTTTATTATACTTAGTCGCTGTCTCCCGCGTTAGCGAGGTAGCGTAAGGAAACAGACGAAAGAGTGGCCGAACCCACCCATATACGCATGTATATACATAAACGCCCACACACGCACAAATACATACCTATACATATCAACGTATACATACAAACACACACACAAACATATACGTATATACCCATGTACATATCCATACCTGCTGCCTTTATCTATTCCCATCGCAACCCCAGCATATATGAAAATGACCCCCCCCCCCCCGCCTACCACCAGCACGCGCGAGGTAGCTCTAGGAAAAGACAACAAAGTCCACATTCATTCACACTCAGTCTCTAACTGTCATGTGTAATGCACCGAAACCACAGCTCGCTTTCCACATCCAGGCCCCACAGAGTTTCCATGGTTTACCCCAGACGCTTCACATGCCCTGGTTCAATCCATTGACAGCACGTCGACCCCGGTATACCAGATTGTTCCGATTCACTCTATTCCTTGTACACCTTTCACCCTCCTGTATGTTCAGGCCCCAATCGCTCAAAATCTTTTTTCACTCCATCCTTCCATCTCCAATTTGGTCTCCCACTTCTCCTCATTCCCTCCACCTCTGACACATATATCCTCTTTGTCAATCTTTCCTCACTCATTCTCTCCATGTGACCAAACCATTTCAAAACAGCTTCCTCTGCTCTCTCAACCACACTCTTTTTATTACCACACATCTCTCTTACCCTTTCATTACTTAATCAATCAAACCACCTCACACCACATATTGTCCTCAAACATCTCATTTCCTACACATCCACCCTTCTCCGCAAAACCCTATCTATAGCCCACATCTCGCAACCATAGAACATCGTTGGAACCACTATTCCTTCAAACATACCCATTTTTCCTCTTCGAGATAATATTCTTTCCCTCCAACATACACATTCTCCAACGCTCCTAGAACCTTCGTTCTCTCCCCCAGCCTATGACTCGCTTCCGCTTCCATCGTTCCATCTGCTATGAAGTCCACTCCCAGTATCTACAGCACTTCACTTTCTTCATTTTTCTCCATTCAAACTTACCTCCCAATTGACTTGTTCCCCAACCCTACTGAACCTAATAACCTTGCTCTTATTCACATTTACTCTCAGCTTTCTTCTTTTACACACTTTACCAAACTCAGTCACCAGCTTCTGCATCCGAATCAGCCACCAGCGCTGTATCATCAGCAAACAACAACTGACACTTCCGAAGCCCTCTCATCCGCAACAGACTGTATACTTGCCCTTCTCTCCAAAACTCTTGCATTCACCTCCCTAACAACCCAATCCATAAACAAATCAAACTACCATGGAGACATCACACATCCTTGATGCAAACAATCACTAGGAACCAATCACTTTCCTCTCTTCCTACTTGTGCACATGCCTTACATCCTTTGTAAAAACTTTTCACCGCTTCTAGCAACTTGCCTCCCACAGAGGATCTGTATTCACCCTATCCTATGCCTTCTCCAGATCCATAAAGGCTACATACAAGTCCATCTGTATTTCTAAGTATTTCTCACATACATTCTTCAAAGCAAGAATAATAGTAATATTGATGATAATAATGATAATAGTAATGACAATAATAATAGTAATATTGATGATAATAATGATAATAGTAATGACAATAATAATAGTAATGATAATAATATAATGATAATAGTAATAATAATGATAATGATAATAATAATGATAATAATAATAATAATAATAATAATAATAATGATAATAATAATAATAATAATAATAATAATAATAATAATAATAATAACAATAATAATAATAATAATAATAATAATAATAATAGCAATAATAATAATAATGATAATAATAATAATTATAATAATAATAATAATAATAATAATAATAATAATAATAATAATAATAATAATAATAATGATAATAATAATAATAATAATAATAATAATAATAATAATAATAATATGATAATAATAATGATGATAATAATAATAGTAATAATAATAATAATATTAATAATGATAATAATAATGATACAACAATAATGATAAAAATGATAATAATAATAGAATTGATGATAATAATTATAATGATAATGATAACCATATAATAATAATTCTAATAATAATGATAATGATAACAATAGCGATGATATTAATGATAATATCAATATCTATATTTTAAACTATCTATTTATTATACTTAACCACCGTCTCCCGCTTCTCCTTCTTCCCTCCACCTCTGACACTTACATCCTTTTTGTCAATCTTTCCTCACTCATTATCTCCATATGTCCAAACCATTTCAACACACCCTCTTCTGCTGTTGACCACTTTCACAAAGGTTACTACGTATTTACCCAATTTCGACGTCATTTGAATCACGTAAATTGCTGGACGAAGATGTACTATGGCGGCGGTTACCAGTGTGTGCAGGACCATGACGATCGTACCAAATATTCAGCAATCCAGCTCAAAACTGTTACTACAACGGCGCCTCCAGCCAACAGTCTATAACAGAAAATCAACCTGAGTGTTGCAACGATGAAGACTTCCTCGATGAGGCCCCCAGGAGAGAAAGGACCCTGAAGGTGTTGTTGGCATTCACTGTGCCATAGTCTCCAAGATCACTGCTTCTCTGAACACAACTGACCATACAGAGATGCTGACCTTTGTGACCATCTTTACGATGAGTACAGGAATGCCAGTGAGCATCATCTTTGCCACCTCCACGACAAGTACCACAACTATCTCATCCAAGAATATTCTATGGACTTTCTGTGTGACCTGCACAGCGTAGTCAGCCTTTCTAATGATAGGAACCATTACCTCCACCACCACCATTCTCACGAGGATGATGACCACTAAGAGGAACATAGTCACCTGGAATATGAGTTCCCGCACGATATTCCTCACAACTCTCCGCACAAGACCTACGAGCCATCTTATTGCGCTCACTACCACTGGCTCCATCACGCTCAAGAACTCCTGTTCGAGAACGAAGTAGGTGACTACAATGACCCAGATGGTGTAAAGTGCCAGGCGAACACTCTTACGAAGACATGAGAGAAACACACGCCTGCACATACCCACAAGGTACAACAATGCCGGTGCAAAATATGGGAGGGTAACCAATGACCAGGTGGATCCACTGCGCCATGGTAGCCAGTCCAGGAGCATGAGCAGCATTTCCTTAGGTTTTGTTGATCCAATGTTTGGCAGGACACGATGAACGTTTTTGTACACAGTGCGCATGATGATGGATGATCTGTTTTTGTTTTAGTGAGAAATGGTTGGTGACATGTTCTCTTAATATCCCGGATAAAAAATATAGTTTGGTTGCAACCTTCGTATGGTTGTAGTTATGTTTTTGTATTGTCTAGAGTAGTTATGATAATACTTGTGGTAGGCATGAATATGTGCATATCAAGGATGGTTAATCCTGTTTAAATGTAGGGTAGTTATGATAATCTTGAGGATAGTAAAAGGCGTGTGTTTTGATAGGGAAGTGTAGTGTGCTATATAGAGTAATGTAAATATTTGATGATATGTGTATGGGAAAGACGTCACCATCTTTTATCACACACGAAAGATCACTACTGCTGTAATGTACGTAATGTACAGTAATAATAATGCATAAGTTAGATTGCTGAAAATAATTGTATGGCATGAATGGTAAAGATGACAGTGATCAAAATTCCAGTAAATTTATTAATGAAAGTGATAATTATGCCACTGGTGGGGATTGGTAACTGTGTTAAGGGAATGATAACATTTCTTAGTAGCACCTGTGGCAATGGACACACCTTTGTAATGCTTGATCACTTACAAGCGATGAAATTTGATACGTAAACCATAGGTATTGTTCGTCAGGAGAACAATTTACAAATATTTATAAAAGACATATATATGTTAGATATATCTTTATCCGAGACGTGTAACACTTGTGTGGATGGACACACCTTTGTAATGCATGATCCATTACACTAAATTATATCTTCGCTATACCCTCTTCTTCACTACACCGTTATTTCAACCATACCATCATCATTGTTCTCTTTGATGTTCACTAGAAATAGTTCTTATCTTCACTACATAATCATTCTGAATAAACTTTACCCCTTGATAACCCTTATCTCTACTACATTCGTACCTTCACTACATTCTTTTCTTCACTACAAGCTATCTTGACAATATCCTTATCATCACTATACTCTTCCTCACTACACTCTCATCTTAACATCATCCTTCTGTTTACCGAACTTGGTTCAAAGTCTGACTTGAACGTAGCTTTGTAAAGTTTGTGTTCCTCATTGTGTTACCCTCTAATTATCATTGCAAAGGCAATTGTCACTACTCTCTAACTAAACCCTTATCGTCACTACACTCTCATCATTATCATCACTTCTTCATGTTCAATACAAAATCTCAACATATATATATTCATCTTCACTACAGAATAATTTTCATTGCACCTTAATCTTCATTACTCCTTGTTTCAGCTACATCCGTATCTTCCATTCATTCTTATATCTTATATTAGTTACATCTTTACAATATCTTTATGTCTTCTTTGTTCCGTCTTTTGGAAAATTGAAAATGAGAGGGAAGGATTTCCAGCCTCCCGCTCCCTACCCGTTTAGTCACCTTGTACGCCACGCAGGCAATACGTGGGAAGTATTCTTTCTTCCCTATCCCCAGGGATAACAGCATCTGGTGTTCCCAGACGGTCACCCATCCAAGTACTAACCAGACCCAACGCTGCTTAACTTGACTGATCGAACGATATATATATATATATATATATATATATATATATATATATATATATATATATATATATATATATATATATATACGAGACTGAAAATGAATTTTCCACATAACAAAAATGGAGGCGCCGGGGTTTGAACCCTGGTCCTTTCGCATTCCAAGCGAGCGCTCTACCACTGAGCTACGCCCCCAAGAACATATTTTGTGACATAGTATTATATGAAGTACTGAGATTACCACGGCAAAATACTGTTTGACCGACCGTTGCCGACTAGCCGGCAAAATAACCACAGGGTAAATCTCCATGTTGCTGTCGTGTTTTCCTCTCAATTTTCCACGAAGAAATGAGTTTTACTTTTTTATTTCGTTGCAATAGACTGGAACTAAACAATAGACTGGAACTAAACAATAGACTGGAACTAAGCAATAGACTGGAACTAAGCAATAGACTGGAACTAAGCAATAGACTGGAACTAAGCAATAGACTGGAACTAAGCAATAGACTGGAACTAAGCAATAGACTGGAACTAAGCAATAGACTGGAACTAAACAATAGACTGGAACTAAGCAATAGACTGGAACTAAGCAATAGACTGGAACTATGCAATAGACTGGAACTAAGCTGACCTGGTATGAGGTCAGAGCCTTCATTATCATCCCTGCTAACTACCGGAAGCAGATTAAGTCGTTCCACAACCGATGTCCGGCCCATGTTAACTCTGATGTGCCCAGCAGTTGGAGGAGGATCGCCAGAAGCTTCTGGAAGATTTCAAGGACGTCTTGGTGGACCTGACCCTTTCAGATAAGGTCGAAAACCACAATTTATTGTGAAGATCTTCACTATAACGTTGGACGAACATACTGAATGTTGCACACATGTGATGCGGACAAAATGAAACAAGAAAAAGACAAAAAAATATGTCTGGTGTGGGTCTCGAACCCACGACCTTGAGTGTGTGAGACTCACGCTCTACCACTGAGCTAACCAGACAATAGAAAATACGTCTGTTTCTTCAATTTGAATTAATGAAAATCTTTGCGAGGCAGCGTTAAGAAAAGAGAGATGTCTTTGACGAAATTTACTTACTTGGCTTATTCTTCTGTTCCTCATTATCGAAAGTAAACGTACTGAAGGATATATATATATATATATATATATATATATATATATATATATATATATATATATATATATATATATATATATATATATATATATATATATATATATATATATATATCCACAACCGTAACTCCAGTACAACGAGAAATATCATTGAATCTTCTATTATTAAATGTATAACTGAGATGGCATTATTAACTCTAACTCCAGTACAACGAGAAATATCATTGAATCTTCTATTATTAAATGTATAACTGAGATGGCATTATTAACTCTAACTCCAGTACAACGAGAAATATCATTGAATCTTCTATTATTAAATGTATAACTGAGATGGCATTATTAACTCTAACTCCAGTACAACGAGAAATATCATTGAATCTTCTATTATTAAATGTATAACTGAGATGGCATTATTAACTCTAACTCCAGTACAACGAGAAATATCATTGAATCTTCTATTATTAAATGTATAACTGAGATGTCATTATTAACTCTAACTCCAGTACAACGAGAAATATCATTGAATCTTCTATTATTAAATGTATAACTGAGATGGCATTATTAACTCTAACTCCAGTACAACGAGAAATATCATTGAATCTTCTATTATTAAATGTATAACTGAGATGGCATTATTAACTCTAACTCCAGTACAACGAGAAATATCATTGAATCTTCTATTATTAAATGTATAACTGAGATGTCATTATTAACTCTAACTCCAGTACTACGAGAAATATCATTGAATCTTCTATTATTAAATGTATAACTGAGATGGCATTATCAACTCTAACTCCAGTACAACGAGAAATATCATTGAATCTTCTATCATTAAATGTATAACTGAGATGTCATTATTAACTCTAACTCCAGTACAACGAGAAATATCATTGAATCTTCTATTATTAAATGTATAACTGAGATGGCATTATTAACTCTAACTCCAGTACAACGAGAAATATCATTGAATCTTCTATTATTAAATGTATAACTGAGATGGCATTATTAACTCTAACTCCAGTACAACGAGAAATATCATTGAATCTTCTATCATTAAATGTATAACTGAGATGGCATTATCAACTCTAACTCCAGTACAACGAGAAATATCATTGAATCTTCTATTATTAAATGTATAACTGAGATGGCATTATTAACTCTAACTCCAGTACAACGAGAAATATCATTGAATCTTCTATTATTAAATACACAAAGAATTATAAACCTTAATGAAAGCAACATGGCGGTGAAATGATAAGCTGCAAGAATGAAGTTTATGAATGGAATATCAGCGAGACGAACTAGTTGATGAATGAATGAAAGTGTAATAAAGTCATGATGAATGAATGAAAGTGTAATAAAGTCATGATGAATGAATGAAAGTGTAATAAAGTCATGATGAATGAATGAAAGTGTAATAAAGTCATGATGAATGAATGAAAGTGTAATAAAGTCATGATGAATGAACGAAAGTGTAATAAAGTCATGATGAATGAATGAAAGTGTAATAAAGTCATGATGAATGAATGAAAGTGTAATAAAGTCATGATGAATGAATGAAAGTGTAATAAAGTCATGATGAATGAATGAAAGTGTAATAAAGTCATGATGAATGAATGAAAGTGTAATAAAGTCACAGTTTAAAAGAACAAAATATGAATGGCAGCCAGGGAAGAGTGGCCCAGGTAAATGGAAGGGTTGAAAAGTTCGCGTTATACGACGAATTTTGACAGATTATACAAATTTCCTTTCCACATATAGAACTTGATGGTTGTGGTCAGTTCTAGAGACAAAGTTTAAAGGTTTGTGTTTCAGAGATGAACCACAAAGGATATCGTTAAATTAACTGACATTAAAATTTTTCAGTTAAGTTGAGCATTTTGTACAATAGCTGTAATTTGACGGAGTTAAAAGTTCGCAATTTCATTACAATTCTAATTCAAAAGTTTGAGTTTCAATGATGGTTTGCACAAGCTTAACGTACATTTAAGTTTCGTGTTTATATGACGTATCTTAAAGGACTCTGGTAAAATAACGCAGCTGGAAGGTTTACGTTCAAATGACGGTGTTTAAATGTTGATTGGTGAATGGTAGATTTAAATGGATAGATTTTAAGTTCGCGTTTTCATGAGCGACTTTAAACCTTGTGGTTAAATGTCACAGTTTAAATGTTGGTATGTACAATGTTGACCAGATGGCGGTAGTGTGTAGACACAGCCATACCAGGTCGTATTTATCATCATTAAAGTCACCTTCCTTACTTACTTATGGCGGCCATGAAATTCACTGGTTCTTGATTGTGCACCAATTAACCTATCAGATAATGGTACAATGTTTGCCTGGTGTTGCATATATCACGTCTGTTGTTGAAACACAAGAATGCCAGGTGACTTTGGGAGTGGATGATAATGTAAAGATCAATATTAATGTGGGAAATCTTGAACCGCCATCACCAGACACAACACATGTTTGGATCTGGCGGGGGGAGGGACTTGCCTGTGACGTCACGATGCCCCGCCTCCAGCCTGGCGCCGCTCTGTGTGTGTGTGTGTGTGTGTGTGTGTAGCCCCTGGGTTCATGTTGGCCACACCCACCCACCGGCCGGTGGTCAGGTCAGTGGGCGGTGTGTGTGTGTGTGTGTGTGTGTAGCCCCTGGGTTCATGTTGGCCACACCCACCCACCAGCCGGTGGTCAGGTCAGTGGGCGGTGTGTGTGTGTGTGTGTGTGTGTGTGTGTGTGTGTTTGTGTGTGTGTGTGTGTGTGTGTGTACTACTTTAATCATTATCACGTGAGTCTTTTGAAGAAGGATTTGTACACTCGTGTTGCCCCGTCTCTTAACCTTGTGAGTGTAAAATATGTTTTCACTCCTGTGTGCGCTCACACACACAAACACACACACACACACACACACACACACACACACCGCCCACTGACCTGACCACCGGCTGGTGGGTGGGTGTGGCCAACATGAACCCAGGGGCTACACACACACACACACTGCCCACTGACCTGACCACCACCACTGTGACCTGACCACGTGTGACATGTAGCTCATCCTTGGAGAACATTAATCAAATACCTAGACAGAATTTCTATGTTAGATAAAAGACATTTCTTGATAGTAAACATAAGAAATGATGACGAAAGATAAGGGACGCTATTACAGGTAAATATTTTGTTAAAATATGAAATACTCTTCCTCAAACTAGCTCCCTGTACTGTATTTTATTTTACATACCCAGAGGAAAATATATTCTGTGGTTAATCACTATAAATGTTTATGTTTAACAGGTTTTCTATTTCTGATCGTATTTCACTGATTCAGGTTTAAGAACCTTGGTTCTGAACAACCATTATAATGCAACACAATACATATTTATCATAAATAAATCATTTATCACAATAACCATTATGTTTGTACCAGATTCTTTAAGTCCTCAATCACGTTTGTTAATATATAAGGAATTTTTCCACCACATTTCAATACATAACATATATCTACACGTGTGGAAATATATGTATATGTTTTTATAAATTTTTCTTTGTCTTTTATAATCAAGGTGTAAGATATCCGTCTGAAGAAAATACTAGATAATATTATAGTTTATGTGTGTGTGTGTGTGTGTGTGTGCGTGTGTGTGTGTGTGTGTAGCCCCTGGGTTCATGTTGGCCACAGCCACCCACCGGCCGGTGGTCAGGTCAGTGGGCGGTGTGTGTGTGTGTGTGTGTGTGTAGCCCCTGGGTTCATGTTGGCCACAGCCACCCACCGGCCGGTGGTCAGGTCAGTGGGCGGTGTGTGTGTGTGTGTGTGTGTGTGTGTGTAGTCCCTGGGTTCATGTTGGCCACAGCCACCCACCCACCGGCCAGCCGGGCGGTAGTTTATAACTAAGACTGGTAGTTTCACATGCCACTTGGAGTGTCCCTCACTACAGAACTTGAGCAGCTCTTATCCTGAGGTGGAGCAGTTGATCCTCTCCACCAGGCTGGTACACTTGGTCTGCACCAGGTGGCTCCCTCCTGGTCATCCTGAGTGGTTGGTTGCTGTGTGGGATTTAATGACCAGTGACTTGTGAAGGTCATTAGGCCAACCATCATTTTATCATCTGATAAAACATGAAGCAACGCCAAATATTACATGATCCACCTAAACTATTGAGAATGATGAAGTCTGATATTGTTACGTTACGTCATCTAGTCTTGCCACTCACCTGTTACGGTAATCACGACTACATACATAGTGTTGTTACGACTGATATTACTGTATGTACTGTAGTAAAGTACTGTGGTTATGTGGACACCAGACGAGACCATCATTATGATGTGTCACCAACATGTATCTATAATGCTTCTATAACCAGCATGATCAAGAAGGTTATAACAACATTATCCTTGTGTCACCAACATGTATCTATAATACTTCTATAACCAGCATGATCAAGAAGGTTATAACAACATTATCCTTGTGTCACCAACATGTATCTATAATACTTCTATAACCAGCATGATCAAGAAGGTTATAACAACATTATCCTTGTGTCACCAACATGTATCTATAATGCTTCTATAACCAGCATGATCAAGAAGGTTATAACAACATTATCCTTGTGTCACCATCATGTATCTATAATACTTCTATAACCAGCATGATCAAGAAGGTTATAACAACATTATCCTTGTGTCACCATCATGTATCTATAATACTTCTATAACCAGCATGATCAAGAAGGTTATAACAACATTATCCTTGTGTCACCAACATGTATCTATAATACTTCTATAACCAGCATGATCAAGAAGGTTATAACAACATTATCCTTGTAGTTGTTGGATCAGTGTAGAGCAGAGCAATACCTGGTGAACATTACTTCCTGGTTGGTGGCCGCCATAAATACCACCAGTGTTTATAAGCTCACACATCACCCACCAGGGGTTAAGATATGGTGTTATCCCTCACTGCTCTATATAGCACCAGCCACGGTGGCTGGGCCTCCAGCTTATACTTCACTCCTACTCTTCTATATCCCTAACTTCCTTGTGATCATCTCACTTTGAATAACTAGCTCTTCACATAACAGTTGTTTGTTGTTGTTGTTGTTGTTGTTGTTGTTGTTGTTGTTGTTGTTGTTACATGTTGTAGGTTTATGTTCTGCCACTGGACGACTCGTTCTCTGATCTTACCCAACAGATAAATGTTTGTGTCGAGATTCGTCAGGTGTTTATCATACGGAGTCTGTAACACGTAAGTCTGTCTATCGTTCACTATACTGGATAGTAACTGGTAAAGGTTATTAAAGATATCTACACCAGAATCTGTGCCACACAACAAAACATACAAATCACGATATTTGCAACATGATAACATGTTTGACCATCAGCAGGTAAGGTCATCAAGCCGCACCATACATACGTCAGACAGTAACATCAGTTGTATAACAGGATGTATATATGTTGTTGGATTTAAGGGCTATCACCTAAAGGTCATGAAGCCAGAATGTGAACCATAAGTTCAACATAAAATGATGGTCCAGGTCCAGCAGGTAGCTGCATATGAAGCTATGAATGTCTGTCTTGATTACTGACGACGTAGAGGGAAGGGTTTGGCAGGAAGGGGAGTGTGGTGGAGTTTGCTGGAGGGTTCTCGGGAGTGTTGTGAGGAAGAGATAGAAAAACAGACTGAAAGGAGGAGGATAACAAGTTCTTGGCCTCAACCCAGGTGCTACATTGTCACTCAAGCAAGACATCTAAAATAATCGCCAGGTTGGTTGGTTATTTGGGCTTGTGGCTCATCCACTGCCAGGGCTAATAAAGTCAACAAGTTAGTCATGATCCTCAACCAAAAATACTTGAACACCTTCACGTGTTGAAGATATTTGTAAGGTCATACACACGCTCACTAAATATTTGGCCCATATAAGTAAGGTTTTCACCCCTGTTGATTGCAAGGGTCATACCTGCGGTAAAGGTCATGTTATAACCATCAATCGAATCATCTTGAACAGTTTTCCCAGAGGTTCAAGATGATTCTGAGACCGTACACGCTCTCACCCTGTTCGTACGACGAATGGTGGAGTCAAACGTACAGCGACATATGGAAGGTGAGTAAGTGATAAATCCTTTATATGTTCCACTTTAAAGCCAACTAACAATCCTTTCCACGTATTATTGTGTGAACAGATGGAACAATCTAATATAGAAAGATGTACATCCAAGGAAGACATCAGCGACGACAAGTAGGATAGAAAAACCTGAGAAATGGTTGTTGATGATGGTGTGAACAGTATTATTATTATTACTACACATCACCAGCACACCTTTGATGGCGCTCCTACACCTTCGTGGCTGCTGCACTCCACACAGGAGCAGGGGATGATGGACACCTTTGAGCAAGAAGATTTCCGACGAGTCTGTACTATTTCTCCTTTGAAGATGACATAGCCTTGCTAAGGATGACTTGTCACTGGTGGTGACACAGCTGACGGATGGAGTCCTGTTACACCTTGTGAATAATATAACCAAAACAGTAGACTGGCCAGGTTGACAAGCGTATTGTGCACTTCAACTGACTAATGATATGATACAGAAAATTACAAACATAAATATCTATTGTAAGGATCAAATCAATGATGAAACAAATATAGTTTGAATGAATAATGAAACAGATTGTGGGAAGTGACACAACTTTGTTATACTTGGTCAGTTACAAATGATTAATACGAAAACGTTAGGTATCGACCTGCAGGAGAACGTGTTTACAGATCTTTATAGAAGACATATCAATGTTAGATAAACGCCATATCAAGGAAATATCTTAACCTGGGACGTGTAACATCTGTGTGGAGAGACACAACTTTGTAATATATGATCTACTCCACCGGTGAACTTTGACAACAGAGAGTTATACAACGCGTCGCTGGACGATATTTACCAAATACCTATAACAAATTTTTATATGATATACAAGACATTTGTTGGAAGTAAACATAAGAAATGATGATAGGAGATAAGGAGAGTGAAAGTACATATTTTCTTAAATGCTGAAAGAATCCTGTTTTAACCTAGTTATTTTGCGTTGGATTTTATTTTATATATCCAGAGGATAATATATTCTGGGGCTTATAATTATGATGCTTTTAACACCTTTTTCAATTTCTTATCATTTTTACTGGCTAAAAGGCCTTGATTCTTAAGAACCATTCAAATGCAACACACTACATATTTATTATAAATCATTTATCACATTAACCATAATGTTTGTATCTTATTCTTTAAGTTGTCAGTCACATTCTTAAGTATATAACACATTCGTCTGACTCAAGTAGATACATATATCTCCATGTTTATATATATATACATATGGTTCTTAATTTATTATCTTTTTATTCTAAGTTTAAGTGATCCTTCTAAAGAAGATACTAATCATTACCTTGGATGACGTACCTGAGTCTTTATAACAGAAATAATGAACAACTCCTGATTGTTGAGGTTGTGTATACCGGTTGAAGACCATTAGTTCACCAATGTTGTACAGGTAATGATAAAAGTCAACATGTATATAACTTTAATGTTTGACATATACTATGGATTCAGGCTTTATGACTGTTCATATGTTTTCAAATATACCAACATTACATTGACTCTATACAAAATACTACCATTAAATTGTTTGGTCATAAAGGAGATATTCTGATCACTCCAATAATACACATGTATGTTTACCTGGTACAAAGAGATCCGTCATACTGTAAAGCCCTGTGCCAGCCAGGCAGCCAGCCTCCCTAACAACAAACTACCTGTTAGTCAAGATCAGATAAAGAGCCGGGTTGAGGTGAGGGCCCGTACCAAGCATAGACCTAGCGACCTGTCATGGTACAGACCAGTCATATGGAGACCTGGTGAATCCAACAATTAGAAACATTCCATATTTGAGGAGACTTGGCAGGTCTAACTATGAACCAATTTCATCATGATGGTATGATATGACCCTGTGCCAATGCTGGGACAAATTGTAATATTGAATTGTATATTAATTTCATATTTCGATGGAATTAACGATAAAGATGAGTTGCCATAATTATGAGGAAACATGTCCACATTCACACTCACCAACCCTACCCAGACAACACGAGTCGTATTGATCATTTCTAAATTCATCGGACACATCCGGGAAGATACTTTTTTACCGTGTGTACTTTACTTTAAAGTTACGTTCATTGGAAATAGAGCGAAACTAACTGTCTGTATTACCAACAAAAATCACTATGAGGTATAGATATCTATCTACTAATGACGTCACGTCTGATGTCACTCGTAGTAATGATGGTGGGCAAACGTTTGACCTCAGATGAGGTGAAGTATTTTATCTTCAATATGATTGTTAACATGGAATAATGTACCAGTTAGAGTGGTTGGAAGCAGCATTATAAATACGTTTCAAAATAAACTTGATAAACATTTCCCTTCAAGTTCAAGACTAACATTATTTGCGACTCATCATTAGTCACACTGACAATATACAGGTTTATCTTTAGATTATCTGTATGTCTTCCACTACACTAATGTGTGAGTTCCTGATATCTTCCACTACACTAATGTGTGAGTTCCTGATATCTTCCACTACACTAATGTGTGAGTTCCTGATATCTTCCACTACACTAATGTGTGAGTTCCTGATATCTTCCACTATCACCATCAGCCTCGAAGTGACCCAGTGGTCCACTGCTGTATGGATACCTTTACATTCCTTTGTATAATGGAATGTTTGTAACAACACAGTAATTAATCACATCTGAGCAATCGGAAATTTGACAAGGCATTATCAGCTTTACGTCCTATTGGCGGGCCATCATAGAGCTATAAGGCTGTGGTCATGTTTGTCTGGATAATGTTGATGACAGGGGCTTCCTCTCTTATGTGAATGGCTTCTAATCTGTGTAGTCTCCTGCGATCACTACAACTAGTAATGATTTTGATGTTATTCATTATAATCTCCATCGTTAGTCTCGTTCCATGCTTTTGTTCATGATGATGTTTGATTCCACCTTCTTGTAAGTGGAGCGAGAGTCGGTGGCTCAGGGTGCAGGTGTACTGATCATGTTGAGATGAGTAATAATGGATATATGAGCATACATTGGTGGGTTTCCTGTATATGCTAAACTTAAACTTGTTTCCTTGTCTATGGATAATGGAATCTAGAAATGGTAACATACCATTATTTTCATTTTTCTCCAGTAAATTTGATGGAAGGTACTAAATTGTTAAGTAAGGGGAGAAATATTTGTAAATTTTCATTTGTTCGCCAAACACAAAGAACATCACCTACATACCTAAAACAAATGGAATTAGAAGGTAAGATATCCTTTAGTAATTTTTTTCAAAACATTCCATGTAAAGATTACTTAGTACAGGTGAAAGAGGGTTACCCATTGCCATACCAAATTTTTGAGCATAATAATCTCCATTAAATTGAAATACAGTCTTTTATACACAATTTTATCAGTTCAATGAAATTTGACTTTGAAGCAGGTAAATGAATATCATCCAAGACATCAAATGAATATTCTAAAAGGTCATCAACTGGAACTTTAGTGGAAAGTGAGGAAACATCAAAGCTAACTAGTTTAAAATCAAAATTAACATTGATATTGTTTAGCTTGTTGACTAAATCTACATTGTTCATGATATTAGAATTTGATACCTTACCCAATAAAGGGCTTAATAAAGAAACTAACCATTTTGACAATTCATATGTGATGGAGCCTACTGAACTCACTATAGGTCTTGCAGGAAAATTCTGTTTATGTGTTTTGATAAGTCCATACATATATGGTAATGAATGGGACAAAGATGACAAACTTTTCATGAGAGAAATGTTACCTTTCAACAACAGCTTCATTTTTTTTATTGAAATGAGAATTAACTGCTTTTAAGGGATTTTTACTAAGTTTAGAATATGTTGTGTCATCATTTAAAAGATCATTCATTTTAGATAGATAATTACTTTTGTCTAAAATGACAACAGAGTTAGACTTATCTGCCTTGTTTAATCACGTAAAAAACTATGATCATTGTATTGACTGGAGTAACGCCATCTCAGTTATTAACTCTAACTCTATTACCAAGAGGAATATCATTGAATCTCCTATTATTAAGTACACAAAGAATTGTAATCTTAATATTAGTGATGGTCCATACAAATTAGATAACTTTATTGTTGATAAAATTTGTAAAATGATACGTTTATGAACGCTCGTTGTATGTTTTGGACAATCACATGTTTACCAAATGGCTCTTAGCTTCGTCTCTTCGATGTATATCAACTGACATATTTCTCTCTTGTGTCTCCCCTGATGATGTGATTAATACACGAAAGTGCACTTGGAAGCTTATCGTGTTTCATTTTCCCCGTGGACTCATAGGAATATCTTGATGACGCGCAAAATTGTGATCCTTTCCAACATGGACTTCACACGACTCTTCTATTTCTTCTCTACAAGCTGTCCTGGACTTGCTCCTTTCGTTACTGCTTTCTCCAAATCGCTAATCAAGGCTTACCAACTGAAGTTACGGTTTGGATTCCTTAGGAAATGCCTTGATGAAGAAATGATGCCAAGATCTGTCGTACCTCAACGATCGTTTCAGCTGTCTGGTCGACGATTTGACCAATTCCAAAATATTGTTTTAAAGAAAAACATTGAATTAAAGAAACTTGAAATGGAGGAGGCTTTTCGCATTTCAAGAGAGAAGAAACGTGCCTTTCAAATGGCAATACCGACACACTGCAAGAACCGGATGTTGGACTATTGCTATGATAAATTAAGGAAAGAATGAAATAGGCTACAAGTGTCACTAAATTGTAAGTTGGACCATCTTATTGATAACAGCGACTGGACCAAGAACACAAACCAATCTTTTGTGGTAAACCTACCTAATAAACTAGATAAAGATTCCTTGTGTGCATTAGGCTATGGTTTGTTTTGTGTGCTCTGACAGGGAAGCCAGCTGTGTTGATGTCACAAAGTCTTTTTGTAATTTAGACAAATACAGTAATTTAAGTAAAGTTGAAATTAATATCTGTAAGGGTTTAGTGTATGCCAGTTTGTCAAAACCAGTGGAAGCTAATTGCCCTAAAAGATTCATAAGAGCTATTAACACCTTAAATAAAGACAAGGATATACATATTACTAAAGCAGATAGTCTAACTCTGTTGTGATTTTAGACAAAAGTAACTATTTATCTGAAATGAATGATCTTCTAAATGATGACACAACGTATTCTAAACTTAGTGAAACTCCCTTAAAAGCAGTTAATTCTCATTTCAATAAAGAAATGAAGTTGTTGTTGAAAGGTGACATCTCTCTTATCAAAAGTTTGTCATCTTTGTCCCCTTCATTGCCATATATGTATGGACTTATCAAAACACATAAACAGAATTTTCCAGCAAGACCTATAGTGAGTTCAGTAGGCTCCATCACATATGAATTGTCAAAATGGTTAGTTTCTTTATTAAGCCCTTTATTGGGTAAGGTATCAAATTCTAATATCATGAACAATGTAGATTTAGTCAACAGGCTAAACAATATCAATGTTAATTTTGATTTTAAACTAGTTAGTTTTGATGTTTCCTCACTTTCCACTAAAGTTCCGGTTGATGACCTTTTAGAATATTCATTTGATGTCTTGGATGATATTCATTTACCTGCTTCAAAGTCAAATTTCATTGAACTGATAAAATTGTGTATAAAAGACTGTGTATTTCAATTCAATGGAGATTATTATGCTCAAAAATTTGGGATGGCAATGGGTAACCCTCTTTCACCTGTACTAAGTAATCTTTATATGGAATTTTCTGAAACAAAATTACTAAAGGATATCTTACCTTCTAATGCAATTTGGTTTAGGTATGAAGATGATGTTCTTTGTGTTTGACGAACAAATGAAAATTTACAAATATTTCTCCCCTTACTTAACAATTTAGTACCTTCCATCAAATTTACTGTAGAGCTTACAAAAATCTTATACATGAATATTATTTTTATTCACCTTTGCACATTGTTCAGTTAGCCTTTGTATTGTTATTCAATTTTGCTACCTCATTGGTTTTTGAGAGCTACACCTGGTTGGATTGTGATTATTATGTGCTCTAAGATCACACTTATTGCAAGTTGCCTTATAGGATTTTTGTAAGCTCTACTTTAAGATTTATATTGTATTCCTGATAAAATCTCTGTTTTAACTCTTCTGAAGACCAGCTCTTTCATGCCTGTCATGCTACAGTATAATTCATTTTCTCTTATCTTTGACCACTGTCATTCCATTTCCCTACACCTTGTTTTCAGTTTCTGTGAGAAATGTTAGATCAGAGTTTCATTTTTCCACTTGACAGGAAATTATTTGGTACTGTTGGGTGGTGAGCACACCATTAGATAGCCAGCTGCGCCCTGCTAGTGATTCCCGTATGTGTGCAAGTAAATCATAGTATTTAAAGCCTCCATATTGCTCTGTCAATATGACAATGTTATGATAGTTCAGCATAAAACAGGCGTGGCATGATGCCAGCAGTAGCAGACAAGTCTTTTTTCTCAAAGAAACCGAAAAAAAGGGCTCCTTCACTACTTTAAGAGCCGCTTACTCCTTTGAATATGAAAAAAGATTCATCATATGAAACCCCTACAACATGTATGATATTTTAAAGTAGCCTTTACCACGAACATATACAACATAGCTCTGAAAGTTCTACATTGCTGCAGGAATTTTCACATTACAGAGAAAAATTTCATTTATGTCTGACCTTGGGATAGTTGGGTTGTTGGTCTGAACAAGATGGCTGAGACTGCAGGGTCTGCTGACTTTTCTGAGGAGGGATTGGCAGTTTCTAGAAATTATGATGTTTCCTAGTCAAGCATCTGTATGCTTAAGTGCGTGTAAGCCTTCTCCATTATTTGCTGCAACATATTAATGCGTTTCATTTTGAATTAAGCAAGCAAGGGCTCAGGGCAGGATTCATCAAACTGATTTCTGAAAAATAAACCGATTATACTTTCCACTGTCAGGAAAATAGCTACATAGTTGCACAACAAACTGTATATCATATCAATTCTCTTAAATACAAGTTTAAACAATGATTCTTGACCTTCTCTACTTACAGGACATTTGCCTTGAGGACAGCAGCATCTGCTGTTCTGCAAGACCTAATAGATCCATCAATGTGGAGGCAGACTTGCCTTCAAATATGCCTTGGAAAGTCACCAAACAGAATATTAAGCAACAAAAATGCATTTTGAAGGTGCAAGTCTAAGGGCTACATAGAACTGAAAGGATGTTAAAATATAACCTCTATCAAAGGTACAGTTTCTAGATATCAGAGCAGCGAGGACATCTAATATATAAGAAACTAATGGAAGTTTTTAAATCCTTAGCTGAACCTTTGATTGTGAAACATTCATCCCTAACACAATGTTTACATATTTCCTGTTGAGGTCAGATTGTTATCCTTACTACCCATTTTTTTTAATGTGCTCACATACGCTAAATAGACTCACAAAATTTAGGCTAAATAGACTCAGAAAATCTAAAATTTTAACATAATCAATGACTACGAAAAACCTTAATTATCTATTTTCATTACATATGTAAAGTCTGTGGGACTTCTGTCCAGGAACACTGTTTTAGGTGGTGGAAGACTGGTTGTGTGACTGCTGCATTTGGGCTAGTTCAAGAGCATGTTGGTGAGAGGCTTCCAAACCCATTAGCAAATGGACCATAGTGTTTCATGTGAAAGTCTGTTACATTATTAAGGTCTGTAGGAGGAAAGTTCCCTAATATTTTAAAGGCACTGTTTGTATTAGTGGGAGTGAAGGGTACGTGGGCGATTGTCTCTGAATGGATTTTGGGTAGATTTTTCACAACTTTCCTTTTTAAAGGCGAGATTGGTTTGTGGGTAATTTTTGAGAAGTATCTCATGAGTATGTTTGTAAGTTCTTTGGGACAATGGATTTTACTGTGATGAGTCAGGTGTGCTTCATGAGTGAGGAGTGGTGAGACGAGTGGTGATGTGGGTCTTTCGGTTCATTGTGTTGATGAAGGAGTGCCAGTTATCTGTTTGCCTCTATATGATTAGGTTAATGATAGATTTATTGAAGAATATTGATTTGATCTCTGATTTCTATCAATGGTGAGTGGTTATGTGTAAGGTGGTTTCTTTACTTTACGATGTGTGTAATTTATGGGAGTAGGTAGTAGTTTGTAGGAAGCTAACAACCAGGGAGGTATATTACCAGTACTAACCGCCTGGGTATCTGGAGGGTTAGTGACGCCTGTTTAGTGATCCAGCACTCAGGTGGTCGTCACGTTGCACTCCTCTGACCCAGGTAGCTGTCTTTTGTATTGACTGGGTGAGCTGGATGGAGTGTGCTCAGGATGGGTAAGTGGTCAGAGGATGGTTGCCGTAGCATCCTTCCATGTAATGCTGGTGTGAGCAGAATGTTGTTTCACAAAGTTAGCTGCAGGAGGTGGTGGACTGGGAGTCTGGTTGGTTGGTTGGTTGCATAGGTTAAGTATACTGAGAAGTTACAGTTGAAGAAATTCACCTCAGAGATCATAAGTGTGAATGCTGAACAAAGTGGACATTCAAATCTTTAATAATGGTAGCATCTTACCGAGGTTCTGCTGTTAGGTAGTGTATCTTATGGGGTATGTAGAGTGAGGAGGTATGCAGATGTTGACCATCTTGCACCTAGTACTGTGTTTATAGGATATTGTTGTTGTCTGTGAGCTGTTGTATGGTGTCAGTTGTGGAGAAAATTATGGTTTGGTGAATAAGTGTTATGAGTACCTACTCTTTGTCTGTTATTTCTTACAGCTGTGAGATCTGGATGTGAGACTAGCTTCTTAGATGAGTGCTACAAGGATACTGCATTCTCTTAATTAGCTGAGAATTTTTGTGTATTTGTTCTTATCATTACTAGCACTGAATTGCAAAATCTTTAGTTTGTCATTGCAGTTCTGTGGCGTAGAATGATCTATTTGTGGAGACTGAAAATGCGCATTCTGTAATGCTGTTTATTGGAAATTTGTGCTCGAGGTGAAGGTGTTTGTGACGGAGTGTTGTAAGTTATTTTCTGAATGGTTGCTGTACGTCCAGTGTTCTGAGTAGTCTCCAGTGGATGACAGTGATGTACAGTGGAGGTGATACCAATGACTGCAGTTAAAGCATAAACTGTAGTAGTGCGTTTTGATATAATTGGCACTATGAACACATGTCATAAGCTGAAATTAGTGGATAGATGACCTGGCCATTACCTCCCTGTAGTTAACATATGTGTGAATTCTTCAGATGCCTGAGTATAACCTTAGATAACACACTGCACAAAAATTAACTTTACACCAGTGAATGAGAGGTCTCAAATTGATCACCTGTTAGCTTTAAAGAGGTTGGTATGTTATCAGATCTTTTAGTCGTTATGTCATTACATAACTTTGAAAGTGAAAATACCATTTTTATACTAGTTTTCTGAAGAGACGTAGTAAGAGCAATGGTAAAGGGAAAAAAATATTGTCAATCACACCAATGGGAAAAAGATATTGCTAAGGTCATTAAAGGAAAAATAATATTGTTAAGCTTACTAAAGGAAAAAAATATTGTTGTTAAGGTTATGGCAGTATAGATTTCCCATATAATATCCTTCATGTCGAAATATACAAGGAGTAGAAATATGGCATTAAATCAATATCCCAACGATGGTCTAATTCAAGAAACAAAACTGATAACTAAAACACACAACACCACAGTGGCAGTCGGTAAGGGAGCTGTGAACATGGTTTAATACAATCATAATATTATGATCGTAGGAAGACTCTCCATATATAATATATCAAATAAGAAACAAAAATAGCCTCTAACATAGAAGCTAAAGATAACATATGGAACACACAACACTAAAATGTCCAGGATAAAAATATAATAACCTTAAACACAAAACTGACTGCAATCATGTACATAAACTAATTTACTGGTAAACAATAACACTGAGAGGAATACATATGAAAATTATTGGTTTGATGCAAGGTACAAAAAAAAGGCAACTGGAGGTGTACAGTACATAGCAAAGATAAACAATGAAACAGTTTACATGGATTAGTGATATTACAGCCAATTTTGTTGTCGCTAGACTGGTGAAGCCACAATGCAAGAATAAACTGGAGACCAAATATAAGAATCAAAAGTACATAACGTGTTGTGAAAACTGGTACCAGAATGAAATAATTAAACACAAGAAGATAGATATCAGCATAAAGCATGGAAAATCCATGAAATAAAATTATCAATGGAATAATCATAGTTACACACATATGAATATTTCATGCAGTTTCAAGGAAAAACAAACTAGCTCAACTAAATACTTTAATGTGGCAACATGAGGAAAAGAGAAAAGCTTTGGAAATGATTTACATCTTGTACGACATTTTTACTTCACAATAAAAGTATTCTCTTAAACAGGGTCATCTTGGGGCTCAGTGAGGCCATTCCTTTCAAATTACAGTCTGCGTACACCATCCAAATATATTAGTGCGAATGGAAAATTTAGGTAGGCTAAACATTAATTGAAAACATCAGGGGAGACCCATTATGAAGAAGAGCAAAGTAACTTGTCAACTTTACCTTTTACTGCAGATAATATCTGAAGAATTAATTTCAATGAGTCCTTAACTTTACAGAGATGCAGAAGTGTCTTGTTCCTCTGAAAAATATAAAGAACAAAATGCTAATCAGCAGCGTAGTTACAAGAGGATGGAGGGTAGGCCCCAGGAACCACCAACTGTTTAGGGTTTTTATGATATCCAATTCTGCCTAGCTCCTAGGTTGCCATCCAGTCAATTTGGCCGTGATAATCTTGGCAAATCTATCCCCAAGGGTCCCAAATATCTAAACGCCAGTGGTAAATAGCACCTCGACTTAACTCAAAATATCACATATTGTTTACTTGACACTTATAGAGCCTAGCTTTCATGTGGTAATCAATAAGATTTTAAAAGAACTTTGTCTAAATACAACACAAACACTTTAAACAGCTAATGTTAGAAATGAAAAGAAAAGTACTAATCAATAATAACAAATATAAACAAACCTGTAACTTTTATTCTGTCCCTTACCACCATGCATGTCTGTTCAAACAAAACAAACTGACCAAAAATAATTCTTTATGAACGTCTCGATTAATTAGAATTTCCCAAGAAACAATAACATATAAGAGAAGTTTTAGTTTGCAAACAAAACAAATACTTAAAACAGCTAACACAAAAGTAAAAAATAGATATCATAAATGATCATAAATTAAAGCCAGTAACTATCAATAGCTGTCGCTTACACTGACGAATGGCTGACCCGTACCATATTTTGGTCTTCCGCTTCACGTACAAATCTTGACCTATAACAATTCTAAATTACAATTATCATAATTTTCTCTAATCATTATATTACAATTTTCTTATGTTAATAATTAGTATAACAAACACAAACAAAAACTGTAGAACTATCAGAAGACAAATTTCAGGCAGCAACTATGAACAAGCGGGAAGGTTTGATCATTTCTCTCCTGCTCCTGCCTCTCTCTCCGTCTCCCATATGGCCTTCCCATACACCAAGATGATATATATATATATATATATATATATATATATATATATATATATATATATATATATATATATATATATATATATATATCTGGCCAATTCCCTGATCAACTTTGTTAACGTAGGCTGCATAAATATACAAAATCACTAACCTCATTACAGGTTACTATATCATAAGAAATAATTTCATAGATTTTTGTTTATTCTCCATAGATTTGAGACACTTTAAAAGCCTAGCTTGTATACTAACATTTTCATCCTCTGAGCGAAGCCATACACTAATCGTCCTTATCTACTCTGAGCATTGGATAACCACCTGAAGATCAAGCTTGCTGTTTTGGTTGTCCGTTTTCCCTTGTTACTGCTGCGTCCTCACTGCACCCTTACATGAGTGGGCCTTCCACAGTATTCGGGACAGCTTCTGGGCCTCACTGTAGCCTACTTCTGGGACGGTTTGCCATCTCCTCGTACTCCCTCATGACCACAGCGCCAACCGACTCCCGCCATCAGGCCGAAACGCACAAACATTTCTGACAAAAATGAGACCACCGCTTCGCGTCAGTTTTGACACCAAGTGAATTTATACGACAATATACGTTCAAGATGGGACAGACAGGGTATAGTGAAGATTGATAGATGGGACAGACAGGGTATAGTGAAGATCCATAGATGGGACAGACAGGGTATAGTGAAGATTGATAGATGGGACAGACAGGGTATAGTGAAGATCCATAGATGGGACAGACAGGGTATAGTGAAGATCCATAGATGGGACAGACAGGGTATAGTGAAGATCCATAGATGGGACAGACAGGGTATAGTGAAGATTGATAGATGGGACAGACAGGGTATAGTGAAGATCCATAGATGGGACAGACAGGTATAGTGAAGATCCATAGATGGGACAGACAGGGTATAGTGAAGATTGATAGATGGGACAGACAGGGTATAGTGAAGATTGATAGATGGGACAGACAGGGTATAGTGAAGATTGATAGATGGGACAGACAGGGTATAGTGAAGATCCATAGATGGGACAGACAGGGTATAGTGAAGATCCATAGATGGGACAGACAGGGTATAGTGAACATCCATAGATGGGACAGACAGGGTATAGTGAAGATCGATAGATGGGACAGACAGGGTATAGTGAAGATCCATAGATGGGACAGACAGGGTATAGTGAACATCCATAGATGGGACAGACAGGGTATAGTGAAGATTGATAGATGGGACAGACAGGGTATAGTGAACATCCATAGATGGGACAGACAGGGTATAGTGAAGATCCATAGATGGGACAGACAGGGTATAGTGAAGATCCATAGATGGGACAGACAGGGTATAGTGAAGATCCATAGATGGGACAGACAGGGTATAGTGAAGATCCATAGATGGGACAGACAGGGTATAGTGAAGATCCATAGATGGGACAGACAGGGTATAGTGAAGATCCATAGATGGGACAGACAGGGTATAGTGAAGATCCATAGATGGGACAGACAGGGTATAGTGAAGATCCATAGATGGGACAGACAGGGTATAGTGAAGATTGATAGATGGGACAGACAGGGTATAGTGAAGATTGATAGATGGGACAGACAGGGTATAGTGAAGATCCATAGATGGGACAGACAGGGTATAGTGAAGATTGATAGATGGGACAGACAGGGTATAGTGAAGATCCATAGATGGGACAGACAGGGTATAGTGAAGATTGATAGATGGGACAGACAGGGTATAGTGAAGATCCATAGATGGGACAGACAGGGTATAGTGAACATCCATAGATGGGACAGACAGGGTATAGTGAAGATCCATAGATGGGACAGACAGGGTATAGTGAACATCCATAGATGGGACAGACAGGGTATAGTGAACATCCATAGATGGGACAGACAGGGTATAGTGAAGATTGATAGATGGGACAGACAGGGTATAGTGAAGATTGATAGATGGGACAGACAGGGTATAGTGAAGATTGATAGATGGGACAGACAGGGTATAGTGAAGATCCATAGATGGGACAGACAGGGTACAGTGAAGATCGATAGATGGGACAGACAGGGTATAGTGAAGATCCATAGATGGGACAGACAGGGTATAGTGAAGATCCATAGATGGGACAGACAGGGTATAGTGAAGATCCATAGATGGGACAGACAGGGTATAGTGAAGATTGATAGATGGGACAGACAGGGTATAGTGAAGATCCATAGATGGGACAGACAGGGTATAGTGAAGATCCATAGATGGGACAGACAGGGTATAGTGAAGATTGATAGATGGGACAGACAGGGTATAGTGAACATCCATAGATGGGACAGACAGGTATAGTGAAGATCCATAGATGGGACAGACAGGGTATAGTGAACATCCATAGATGGGACAGACAGGGTATAGTGAAGATCCATAGATGGGACAGACAGGGTATAGTGAAGATTGATAGATGGGACAGACAGGGTATAGTGAAGATCCATAGATGGGACAGACAGGGTATAGTGAAGATTGATAGATGGGACAGACAGGGTATAGTGAAGATTGATAGATGGGACAGACAGGGTATAGTGAACATCCATAGATGGGACAGACAGGGTATAGTGAAGATCCATAGATGGGACAGACAGGGTATAGTGAAGATCCATAGATGGGACAGACAGGGTATAGTGAAGATTGATAGATGGGACAGACAGGGTATAGTGAAGATTGATAGATGGGACAGACAGGGTATAGTGAACATCCATAGATGGGACAGACAGGGTATAGTGAAGATTGATAGATGGGACAGACAGGGTATAGTGAAGATCCATAGATGGGACAGACAGGGTATAGTGAAGATTGATAGATGGGACAGACAGGGTATAGTGAAGATTGATAGATGGGACAGACAGGGTATAGTGAAGATTGATAGATGGGACAGACAGGGTATAGTGAACATCCATAGATGGGACAGACAGGGTATAGTGAAGATCCATAGATGGGACAGACAGGGTATAGTGAAGATCCATAGATGGGACAGACAGGGTATAGTGAAGATCCATAGATGGGACAGACAGGGTATAGTGAAGATTGATAGATGGGACAGACAGGGTATAGTGAACATCCATAGATGGGACAGACAGGGTATAGTGAAGATCCATAGATGGGACAGACAGGGTATAGTGAAGATCCATAGATGGGACAGACAGGGTATAGTGAAGATTGATAGATGGGACAGACAGGGTATAGTGAACATCCATAGATGGGACAGACAGGGTATAGTGAAGATCCATAGATGGGACAGACAGGGTATAGTGAAGATCCATAGATGGGACAGACAGGGTATAGTGAAGATTGATAGATGGGACAGACAGGGTATAGTGAAGATTGATAGATGGGACAGACAGGGTATAGTGAAGATTGATAGATGGGACAGACAGGGTATAGTGAAGATTGATAGATGGGACAGACAGGGTATAGTGAAGATCCATAGATGGGACAGACAGGGTATAGTGAAGATTGATAGATGGGACAGACAGGGTATAGTGAAGATCCATAGATGGGACAGACAGGGTATAGTGAAGATCCATAGATGGGACAGACAGGGTATAGTGAACATCCATAGATGGGACAGACAGGGTATAGTGAAGATTGATAGATGGGACAGACAGGGTATAGTGAAGATCCATAGATGGGACAGACAGGGTATAGTGAAGATTGATAGATGGGACAGACAGGGTATAGTGAAGATCCATAGATGGGACAGACAGGGTATAGTGAAGATCCATAGATGGGACAGACAGGTATAGTGAAGATCCATAGATGGGACAGACAGGGTATAGTGAAGATTGATAGATGGGACAGACAGGGTATAGTGAAGATCCATAGATGGGACAGACAGGGTATAGTGAAGATTGATAGATGGGACAGACAGGGTATAGTGAAGATCCATAGATGGGACAGACAGGGTATAGTGAAGATTGATAGATGGGACAGACAGGGTATAGTGAAGATCCATAGATGGGACAGACAGGGTATAGTGAAGATCCATAGATGGGACAGACAGGGTATAGTGAACATCCATAGATGGGACAGACAGGGTATAGTGAAGATCCATAGATGGGACAGACAGGGTATAGTGAAGATTGATAGATGGGACAGACAGGGTATAGTGAAGATCCATAGATGGGACAGACAGGGTATAGTGAAGATTGATAGATGGGACAGACAGGGTATAGTGAAGATCCATAGATGGGACAGACAGGGTATAGTGAAGATTGATAGATGGGACAGACAGGGTATAGTGAAGATCCATAGATGGGACAGACAGGGTATAGTGAAGATTGATAGATGGGACAGACAGGGTATAGTGAAGATTGATAGATGGGACAGACAGGGTATAGTGAAGATCCATAGATGGGACAGACAGGTATAGTGAACATCCATAGATGGGACAGGCTGGGTATAGTGAAGATTGATAGATGGGACAGACAAGGTATCGTGAAGATCGATAGATGGGACAGACAGGTTATAGTGAAAGATCGATAGATGGGTGACAGACAGGTATAACTAAAATAAATTGAGAAGGGACAGATAGGTTATAGTGATCATAAGAATGGACAGACCTGGTATATTGGCGATCGATAGATGAAATGATTGGCACAAACAAACAATGGTCAGGTGGGTCCTGAGAAGCATACTCTGGTACTTGCAGCCAGAACTAAATGATGGTGATAGATAATGGTGTCCCTCCACTGTAGAGAACAAGATATTGTGAGAGATAATGTTGTCCTCCCACTGTAGTGAACATTATGGTGAGAGATAAGGTGTCTCCCGCTGTAGTGGGAACATGAATATTTGAGAGATAATGGTGTCTCCCTCTGTAGTTACATGAGTTGAGAGATAATGGTGTCTCCCCTGTAGTGAACATGATGGTGAGAGATAATGTGTCCTCTCTCTGTAGTGAACATGACGGTGAAGATAATGTGTCCTCTCTCTGTAGTGAACCATGACGGTGGAGATAATGGTGTCCTCTCTCTGTAGTGAACATACGGTGAGAGATAATGGTGTCTCCTCTCTGCAGTGAATCATGATGGTGAGAGATAATGGTGTCTCTCTCTGCAGTGAACATGAAGGTGAGAGAAATGGTGTCTCTCTCTTAGTGAAACATGGACGGTGAGAGATCAATGGTGTCTCTATTCGTACGTAGAACACTCAGGATTAATCAGCTATTTGAATTATGAGCAGAAAAAAGATGTATCTATGTGTGATATGTAAAAGGAGGAAAACTAATCCACACATCCACATTTAACACACATTTCCATCAGAACAAAGAAAGGTAAGGGGTACTGTTGTGATGGAATTTGGTAAGACATTCATAATAATAAACGTAAAATGGGATAAATCTAAGACAAGTAGATAACAAACAACCACATTTTTCTACAACAAACTCAACAAAGAACAAAGCGAATTTTTTAGATTTCAAGAAGTACATACCATATTCCCCAATACCTACAAGGTTTTGTAATTAGAGAAAAAAAAATTCTTGAGCTTACTTATGAGGAGTCCACATATGCTAGTTAACTTGTTTTACAAGCTCAATAATTGTTAGAGTAATATCCCATCATCTCTTATCTGCATAATCACTTCATCAGGGATCATAAGGCTTTACGTTGGACCAATTTTACAGGATATGTATGTAAATTGTTGCTTAAATGTTAAAGAATGACATATGTCCTGGTTGATAATGGCATGATTGTTTGATGAACCGTCCATCGATTTGGTCCCTCACATTGTGTTTAATGGTTACCTCTATATGTTATTGCTCAAGGTTTGTCGAGAAGTCGTGCGTACAATACTTTATTATTCCTTGGGAAAAACAAGAAAAACAAGTTTTTTGGATTATTTTCCTTTTTTTCTTTTTAAAACTGAAAACTCACTGTAAAATTTTCGTCAACAAACAGAACGCGCCAGCACAGCACAAGGGTAATTAGTATCCCAACCGAGCTGTTGTCAACGTGCACAATTAAAGCAGTCATTGCTCACGCGAGATTACCCCTGCTTTCCTGTCTTTCCTCCTGTAGTTCTTTGTATCACTACGTAAACACACAACACACCCACACATACACACCCCATTATAATTCCACTACAAGCTACATACACTCTCCCCTAGATGCAATTCTGCCCAGTGTACCCCTCTACGTATGCTGCTATCTTCACTATAATTGATGTTTCATCTCATTACACATATTCTTCAACTTCACTCTGTTAATCTATCATCTAGGATATTACATCATGAGGAACGAGAGTCGACTATATTTTTGTGTGGCTTCCTATATTTTTGCAGTGCGGTCTAAGAAATTTAACTTCGTCAGAGTAAATCACTCATCATCACCAAATCGCAGAAATGACTCACGACGCCGCTGCCCATCGGGTACCCTGGCAAGGAATCCTCCTTGAATTTTCGAGCTCACATCCAGCGAACCGGGCTGTTAAAGATGTATAAGCCGAACTGAGATTATTTGCGATACTGGTGAATTCTGCGAAGGGTTTCGGGTACGAGAAAGCTGCCGTCCTGAACGTCGGCAGAACACTGGGACGGTGGGCATCAAGCAGAATCGCAGACTTGAGGACGCAAACGGCCCGCCACCAGGAGTACGCCTATACCAGAATTGCCTGGTTGTCACGGCAGTGAGGGCCAGGCCCCAGGAGGAAAGCGGTGCCTTCCAGAATGCCAAAGGCCCTTCCCAGAAGAGTCCTACGTCTGATATCGAACCCGTGCACGAGAGAGTAGTGGTGAAGATCCAGACCTCGCATCAAGATGGATGATGAAACCTGTGCAAAGGCGACCCAGCCAGGAAACTGGTGTAGTTGACACAGAGCAGCCGCCATCCCCATCAATGTTTCTGATGGCTTCCCACCAAACAACCGGGGCAAAGTGATGCCTACCACTGAATTGGTGACCTTGATCCCCTACTTCTATGGGGATGAATAGGCTTGGTGGATCCCCGATTACTCTTACTTGGCCTCGATGAAGACCCTGATGTGTCCCGTCTCTGCGACTGAAGGATCAGCAGCACCTGCAGCAGCAGCCGACCCTAAAGCTGAAGCTGCCGTGTGTGAAGATTAAAGAGTCCACACCCACCACATTCATCCTGAAATTCCTTGACCTTAAGTTCCGTCGTTGAGACTGGAGAAGCTGCTCCTCCTCCAGCAGGCGACCCTGTTATACCCGGTCCTCAGAAGACCACTATCCCCTATGGCAAAATTCTCATTCAGTTCAAATCATAGTCATACTATTGTAGCCGGATGAAGCGGTTATCATAAAGGATTAAATCCTTAGGAACGTTCCTACCATTTTATCAAGTCCCATCTACTGGGAAGGAAAAAAAAATAAGAAAAATACATCCATTTGTTGGGTGGCCATAAATATGGCACAAATGGACCCTAAGTCGAACTGCTGAACCTCCTAGTGGTAGGGTCCGGGCAACTATGATGAAAAAAAGAAATTAGGGGGGGGGGGGGGGGGGGGGGGGGAAAACATTAACCTTCAAAGCTAACAGCAGTTCGCACAAAAACAATAAAGATTAATCATTATTAGTCCTTTAAATAATCATAGACGATGGTTATAGCCCGCGCCAATCTATCATCTATTCGCTGTGAACGAAATCATAGGCGACTCGATTGCAACCTACATCTATCAGTCTGCCTATTTATATAACCTTTTATCTGTCTAGCGCCCTGTTCGATGGTTTTCTGTATCATGTAAATCTCAGCCATATTGAAATGTCCCTGAGATCAATGTCGAAGAAGTGACCAAAAGATTCTAGTTTGGACTGAAATACTTAGTAGCCCCGTTTTTTGCACATTTTCTCACCATTTATCCACCATTCATTCCCCTAAAGAATCTACGAACTACTTCAGAGTTGCATACAAAAATGAAACATGTCACCACTCACTGTTTTGTTCATATTTCTTGTATATACATCTGCCGTTCTAATGCAATCATCGATGATTATGGCCTGGTCCAACACACTCCCGCCATCCTGGCCAACCTGGTACATAGATCATTTAAACTCTGATATTTTAACAAATTGTTCAAAACGACTCCAGGAAAAGCGAACTTAAAATTCATCCATTTAACTCCCTCATTCATTAACCAACATCTAAACCATCCAACATTTGAACGTAAATCTTCCAGCTGCATTATGTCACTAAAAGTCCTTTAGATACGTCATTAAGGTTTAGTTAGGTTAGGTTAGGTTAATCAAACCCGTCAATTAAACACTTTGATATACCAATGCAACAGTGAAACTTTACACAATACCGTCATATAGCAGCTGTTTGTATGAAATGCTTCACATAACATAGAATTTTAAAGTAAATTATTTTAACGAGATTCTTGGAATTCTGCACTTTAATATGAACCTTTAAATTCTGTCTGTAGAGGACACATGACCCCCCTTTAAATTCCACCATCAGCAATGGGGATCTGTACAGTTAATTAACAATGCCACTGAACGCGAACTTCTTAAAATTTAGCTGGCGGCCTCTTATTCCCTGGCTGCCATTCATAACTTTGGTCCTTTTAAACTGTGTTTATATCGCTCTCTTCTCATCTTAATTTCGATCCGTCTCTTGATTATCGCTAGTCAAAAATTTGTTCATGTTGCCATATACTTTAGTTAAGGTTTATGGTTAAACCTAAAGATCTACAGTGTTTACAGTGACGGAGCCACCTGTATGTTGTACCAACAACCAGTAACTTAATGTGACTGACGTCCCTACAGTGACGTAGCCACCTGTAAGTTGTACCAGATCAACCAGTAATGTATGGTGAACTGACGTCTACAGTGGACGGAGCCACCTGTATTTTTGTACCAGACGGACCAATAATATATGTTGAGACTGACGTCTACAGTGATGGAGACACCCTGTAATGTTGTTACCAACAACCATAATTGTATGGTGACTGACGTCACAGTGACGAGGCCACCTGTGTGTGTAGCAGTCCTCTGACTATAATGTTGAGGTCCACTAGCTGGTCACGGCTTTCGAATTCGAATCATGATGGCATCGGAACCGTTGTGAATCAAATGATGGTATCGGAACCATTGTGATCATGATGGTATGGGAGCCGTTATGAATCATGATGGTATGGGAACCGTTTTGAATCATGATGGTATGGAACAGAACTGAATCATGATGGTGCGGGAACTCGTTATGAATCATGATGGTATGGGAAACGTATGAATCATGATTTGATATCGAACCGTTGTGAATCATGATGGAACGGGAATGGTTATGAATCATGATGGTATGGGAACCGTTTATAACATGATGGTATCGGACCGTTTGTGAATCAGGATGGATGGAAACGTTATGAATCATGATGGTAGGTGAACCGTTATGAATCATGATGATATCGAACCGTTTGTGATAATCATGATGGTATGGGAACCGTTATGAATCATGGATGGTATCGGAACCGTTGTGAATCATGATGGTATGGGAAACGTTAATGAATCATGATGGTACGGACACCGTTATAATCATGATGGTAATGGGAACCGTATATGAAACATGATGTAACGGAACCGATGTTTAATCATGATGGTATGGGAAACCCGTATGAATCATGATGGTGATCGGAACCGTTGTGAATACATGAAGGTATGGGAAACGATTAATTAATCATGATGGTGAACGGACACCGTTATGAGTCATGATGGAATGGAACCATTATGAATCATTATGGTATCGTAAACCTTCATGAATAATGATTGTATCCAGAACCGTCAAGAATCAGAAATGTATGGGAATCCGTTGTAGAATATGATGTATGGGAACCGCTTATGAACATGAAGGTAGGAACAGTATGTGAAACAAGATAGTATGTAACCGTTATGAATCTGATGGTATGGAACCGATAAGAGTCCTGTGGTATCGAAACATGTGAATCATGATTGTATCGGTACAGTTATGTGATCATGATGGTGATAGAACCGTTAGGAATCAATATGGTATTAGAACCGTTATGAAAGTCATGATGGTTCGGAACCGATGGAATCATGATGAAGGGAAACAATATGAAACATTATGTATGGGCTACCGATAAGAAATCGATGATGAAATCGAACCGTTTGATGAATCATGATGGTATGGGAACCGATATTAATCATGAGTGGTATCGGAACCGTTGTGAAACATGATGGTAGGGAAAACGTTATAATCAGATGGTACGGACACCGTTATAATCATGATGTATTGGGAACCATCAAGAATCATGATGGTATCGGAACCGTTCATGAATAATGATGTATCAGAACCGTCATGAAATCAGATAGTATGGGAACACGTGGTGAATAAGATGGTATAGTGGAACCGCAATGAATCATGATGGTAAGGGAACAGTTGAGAAAATCAAGATAGAAATGGTAACCTGTTATGAATTCATGATGGTATGTAACCGATATGAAGTCCAAGGTGGATAACTGGAACATATGTGAATCATGCATGGGTATCGGAACAGGTTTTTGTGAATTCATATGGTATAGGAACCGCATATGAATCATTAGGTATTAGAACCGTTATGACATCAAGAAGGTATGGGAACCGTTATAATCCTGATGGTATCCGAAACCGTTATGATCAAGATGGTATGGAAACGAATATGAATCTTGATGGTATCGGAACCGTTGTGAATCATGATGTGTATCGAACCGTTATGACTCATGATTTCATGGGAACCGTTATGAATCTTGATGGTATAGAAACCGTTATGATTATTGATGGTATGGAACCGTTTATGAATCATGATGG
>NC_092231.1:48979262-49025831 GCF_036320965.1 Panulirus ornatus
TTTTCTAGAAGGTTCTCGAAGATTCTGGTAAGATCATTACCTTTAAGAGGTCGTCGTTAGGTGACAGTCAGGTTCACTCTATGGTTGGTGTTTGTAGTTGGTTGTCCGAGGATGTTGTTATACTTGATCAATTTTGTAATTGTTGACTTTCAGGTAGGAAGTACTCATTTACGATGCATCCTTGTACTCACAACAACCTTATGAGTCACTTCAAGATTTATCTTCACTATAACTTTATCTTCACTACACCATTAAGGTTGAAGTCAATGGTCACATTCACTACAATCTCAACACGACTGGTCTTATACCTAACTCATATTATCACTACATCCATGTACATGTATTTCTTGCAGAATAACGCAGATATCAATGATTTATGTGAAAGTTGACATATACAGCCTTACGTATCTATCGATCTATCTAATATCTGTTTTTTACCTATCTATCTATCGATCTGTCTATCTATCTATCTTTCTAAATCAGAAAGTCAACAACAATATCATTAAAGATACGTATAACTACGTCGTCTCAATGGCAGTTCCTACCCAGAATCTTCGAGAACCTTCTAGAAAACCTTGAACCCTGCAGGCAGGGAGGGAGGAATGGCCTCTGGTTGATTATATGTAAAACATTTAGATGAAATCACATCTTTTCTTATCAGGTCCCATGGTGTAAGGGTTAGCACTCTGGACTCTAAACCCAGCAATCCGAGTTCGAATCTCGTTGGGACCTCACCTTTTCAGTTTTCTTAGAAACTGATGATGGAACTGAGCCATATAGTTGACCTTCGATGGACATATATTTCTTACGGCCCACCATTTTATTTAAGTATGAAGATCTCACGGCAGAGAGGAAACGTGTGATATTCAAAATCAAAAGCCGCAATTGCCCTCATGGTAATGGTCGACATGTTTGCAGACAGATGACACAGACATGTGAGAAGTTAGACAAATATGGACGTTCCTGGTTGCTGTATAGCCTAGGTTTATTATCACTTGTAATGAAGGAGAAATGTTGCACATTATTCCACACCTTTTTATTTAGGCTAGGTTAGGCTAGGATGACTAGGGTCATTAACATAACAGAACTGGGAAATGCATCATATCGGATCTGTATTTGTGCAAAATGGCGCAAGTTTGTGGAAGTGATTTACGCAATGCCGGAGAGAATCCACCTCCACCAGAAATAATGTCTCAGACCATACAATATCTGCTGTTGGACGAGCAGGGGACATTAGACCAATATATTCCTGTAGTTTACTGCTCTTCCCAAACACGCAGCAAGACATTCGTAAAAGCGTTAAACTGAACTTTTCCATCGGTTTTCATATCTTTAATTACTTACACCAGTTCCAACAGATGGAAAAAATCATTTGAAAAATCAGAAATTATTTGCCTATAAAAAGCATTTTGATCGATCGTACCAAATATTCAATTATTTCTGTACCCGACAAAATATTCAGCCACTCCTATATCCGACATTTTTCCTGCTGGCTGGTGCCGTTAAAGTCATATTGTATGGGTGAAGGAACCGTTGTGAGGCACATGTATTAAACTATTGAGATATAAACTTAACTGTATTAAAGTATTGACTTCACTATATTAGACTTCTCTATATTAAGCTATGCTAGGATATGATCAGTTCCCAGGTTATATAAGGGCTGAGCCAGGACCGAGAGCATCATTTGAGCTGTGACCTCTGTCGAGTGAACATCTCTGCTCCGCCTTGCAAGCTCCCTCAACCTTTCCTCGAACACTTCAATATAATAATGTTCACCAAGGAGGTAGGACGATCCTCCTTTGTCCAGGAGATGGAATTTGAATATGTCCATGTATTTGACATGGGCTATGGCTGTGTGGACATGGAAGTGGAATACCCAGACGTGGAAGTGATGGATGGAGTGGAACTTGGCTGTGTGGATATGGAGGTGGAATACCCAGACGTTGAAGAGATGGATGGAGTGGAATTGATGGAATACCCGGACGTGGAAGTCATGGATGGAGTGGAATTTGGCTGTGTGGATATGGAGGTGGAATACCCAGAAGTGGAATTGGAGGAAATGGAATATGGGTGAAGCTGGTATGAACGCCATATGGATTTGGTGAAGGTTGACTTCGTAATGTGTTGACGTAAAATAGGTCAACCACTGTGACCATGTGGCGGGGAGGGCCACATCCACCAACCACGAAGTGAGCCCCACCACGGAGAAGTATCCTGGCTGCATCCACGTACGAGAACCACCGCGGGATTGCCGTCATCCAGTACTCCTGCTATGCCTCCTACAAGAAGGCACTTCTTGCCAACGTGACACCACTTTCCGTCAACGGTCGCTGTGCAAAAGTGAAACCTCACCGTCCCACTGATGCTGACCAAGTGACCTCGCCCACTAAAGTGGCACTGCAGCCCACACGCCCTACCAGACCCACCATCCATGAGGAAATGCAGCCCACCCCACTTGTCAGGCCCACCTTCAGGGAGACATGGCAGGTCTCAAGACCTGTCAGGCCCACCATTCAAGACCGACTTAGTCCCCCAACACACGTCAGGCCCACCATTCAAGACCGACTTGGTCCCCCAACACATGTCAGGCCCAGCGTTCTAGACCGACTGGGACCAATAACACATGACATGTCCTACGTTACAGACCGACTGCACTCCGCACCTCGTACGGGCGTTAAAAGGCGTGTCGAGATGACACACGCTTCTCGTGCCAAAAGATTCAGTTGGTGAGGAACCTGAGTTCTTTCTTCCTGCTGGTGCTGCAGGAGAACACGGCCCTAGAGGGGACACTAGAGGTGTGTTTGTGTTTGTGTTTGGGTTATCACTAAGGAACCAACACCAAGACAAATTTAGTTTCGCCTCGCCAAGGATAACGTTAATCTGGCGGATGTCTGGCTTTCTCCCAGTAGTGGATGACACATAATATCTACCTAGGGACGTTGAAAAACAAAGAAAAAAAATGGGAACATTATCCCGCCCCCCCCCCCCCCAAAAAAAAAATACATAAATTTACGGGGATAATTTCCTTCGTCTTCAAAGAAAAAATGAAACTCCTCCGACGCCACCGTGCCTTCCATAAAGCAACCCTCAAAGAAATCACTTTCTACACAATGCGCAAGGATTCGGTTAGCCAATCTTCATATGGCTGGGGCTATTGTTCCCTCTGATTGATTCATTTTTCAAGATTAAGGAAAGTTATAATAAAAATATTGTATTGAGTTTCTCCGTTGGCGTCAGGGTAAACACCCATCCCCCCCGAAGCTTGGTTACCTTTCCGTGGTGGGGGGGACTTCATGGATTGGGCAGTAGCAACCATCGTTGGTTGCTTCTGTTCAATCCATGAACGAAAAACCAAGCATCTTGAACGTAATTGTCGTATAGATTCACTTGGTGTCAAAACTGACGCGAAAGCGGTTGTCTCAATTTTGTCAGAAATGTTTGTGCGTTTCGGCCTGATGGCGGGAGTCGGTTTGGCGCTGTGGTCATGAGGGAATACGAGGAAGATTGGCAACCGTCCCAGAAGTAGCTACAGTGAGGCCCAGCAGCTGTCCCTAATACTGTGGAAGGCACTCATGTAAGGTGTGCAGTGAGGCGCAGCAGTAACAAGGCTATTGATAGTTACTGGCTTTAATTTATGATCATTTATGATATCTATTTTCTACTTTTGTGTTAGCTGTTTTAAGTATTTGTTTTGTTTGCAGACTAAAACTTCTCTTTTATGTTATTGTTTCTTGGGAAATTCTAGTTAATCGAGACGTTCATAAAGAATTATTTTTGGTCAGTTTGTTTTGTTTGAACAGACATGCATAGTGGTAAGGGACAGAATAATAGTTACAGGTTTGTTTATATTTGTTATTATTGATTAGTACTTTTCTTTTCATTTCTATCATTAGCTGTTTAAAGTGTCTGTGTTGTATTTAGACAAAGTTCTTTTTCAAATCTTATTGATTACCACATGAAAGCTAGGCTCTATAAGTGTCAAGTAAACAGTATGTGATATTTTGAGTTAAGTCGAGGTGCTATTTACCACTGGCGTTTAGATATTTGGGACCCTTGGGGATAGATTTGCCAAGATTATCACGGCCAAATTGACTGGATGGCAACCTAGGAGCTAGGCAGAATTGGATATCATAAAAACCCTAAACAGTTGGTGGTTCCTGGGGCCTACCCTCCATCCTCTTGTAACTACGCTGCTGATTACCATTTTGTTCTTTATATTTTTCAGAGGAACAAGACACTTCTGCATCTCTGTAAAGTTAAGGACTCATTGAAATTAATTCTTCAGATATTATCTGCAGTAAAAGGTAAAGTTGACAAGTTACTTTGTTCTTCTTCATAATGGGTCTCCCCTGATGTTTTCAATTAATGTTTAGCCTGCCTAAATTTTCCATTCGCACTAATATATTTGGATGGTGTACGCAGACTGTAATTTGAAAGGAATGGCCTCGCTGAGCCCCAAGATGACCCTGTTTAAGAGAATACTTTTATTGTGAAGTAAAAATGTCGTACAAGATGTAAATCATTTCCAAAGCTTTTCTCTTTTCCTCATGTTGCCACATTAAAGTATTTAGTTGAGCTAGTTTGTTTTTCCTTGAAACTTCATGAAATATTCATATGTGTGTAACTATGATTATTCCATTGATAATTTTATTTCATAGATTTCCCATGTTTTATGCTGATATCTATCTTCTTGTGTTTCATTACTTCATTCTGGTACCAGTTTTCACAACACGTTATGTACTTTTGATTCTTATATTTGGTCTCCAGTTTATTCTTACATTATGGCTTCACCAGTCTAGCGACAACAAAATTGGCTGTAATATTACTAATTCATGTAAACTGTTTCATTGTTTATCTTTGCTATGTACTGTACACCTCCAGTTGCCTTTTTTTTGTACCTTGCATCTAACCAATAATTTTCATATGTATTCCTCTCAGTGTTATTGTTTACCAGTAAATTAGTTTATGTACATGATTGCAGTCAGTTTTGTGTTTAAGGTAATTATATTTCTAGTCCTGGACATTTTAGTGTTGTGTGTTCCATATGTTATCTTTAGCTTCTATGTTAGAGGCTATTTTTGTTTCTTATTTGATATATTATATATGGAGAGTCTTCCTACGATCATAATATTATGTTTGTATTAAACCATGTTCACAGCTCCCTTACCGACTGCCACTGTGGTGTTGTGTGTTTTAGTTATCAGTTTTGTTTCTTGAATTAGACCATCGTTGGGATATTGATTTAATGCCATATTTCTACTCCTTGTATATTTCGACATGAAGGATATTATATGGGAAATCTATACTGCCATAACCTTAACAACAATATTTTTTTCCCTTTACCATTGCTCTTACTACGTCTCTTCAGAAAACTAGTATAAAAATGGTATTTTCACTTTCAAAGTAATGTAATGACATAACGACTAAAAGATCTGATAACATACCAACCTCTTTAAAGCTAACAGGTGATCAATTTGAGACCTGTCATTCACTGGTGTAAAGTTAATTTTTGTGCAGTGTGTTATTTAAGGTTATACTCAGGCATCTGAAGAATTCACACAAATGTGTTAACTACAGGGAGGTAATGACCAGGTCATCTAACTACTAATTCCAGCTTATGACATGTGTTCATAGTGCCAATTATATCAAAAATCACTACTACAATTTATGCTTTAACTACAGTCAGTGGTATCACCTCCACTGTACATCACTGTCATCCACTGGAGACTACTCAGAACACTGGACGTACAGCAGCCATTCAGAAAATAACTTACAAAACTCCGTCACAAACACCTTCACCTCGAGCACAAATTTCCAGTAAACAGCATTACAGAATGCGCATTTTCAGTCTTCACAAATAGATCATTCTACGCCACAGAACTGCAATGACAAACTAAAGATTTTGCAATTCAGTGCTAGTAATGATAAGATCAAATACACAGAAATTCTCAGCTAATTAAGAGAATGCAGTATCCTTGTAGTACTCATCTAAGAAGCTAGTCTCACATCCAGATCTCACAGCTGTAAGAAATAACAGACAAGGAGTAGGTACTCATAACACTTATCCACCAAACCAAAGTTTTCTCCACAACTGACACCATACAACAGCTCACAGACAACAACAATATCCTATAAACACAGTACTAGCTGCAAGATAATCAACATCTGCATACCTCCTCACTCTACATACCCCATAAGATACACTACCCAACAGCAGAACCTCGGTAAGATGCTACCATTATTAAAGATTTGAATGTCCACTTTGTTCAGCATTCACACTTATGATCTCTGAGGTAAATCTCTTCAACTGTAACTTCTCAGTATACTTAACCTATGCAACCAACCAACCAACCAGACTCCCAGTCCACCACCTCCTGCAGCTAACTTTGTGAAACAACATTCTGCTCACACCAGCATTACATGGAAGGATGCTACGGCAACCATCCTCTGACCACTTACCCATCCTGAGCACACTCCATCCAGCTCACCCAGTCAATACAAAAGACAGCTACCTGGGTCAGAGGAGTGCAACGTGACGACCACCTGAGTGCTGGATCACTAAACAGGCGTCACTAACCCTCCAGATACCCAGGCGGTTAGTACTGGTAATATACCTCCCTGGTTGTTAGCTTCCTACAAACTACTACCTACTCCCATAAATTACACACATCGTAAAGTAAAGAAACCACCTTACACATAACCACTCACCATTGATAGAAATCAGAGATCAAATCAATGTTCTTAAATAAATCTATCATTAACTTAATCATATAGAAGCAAACAGATAACTGGCACTCCTTCATCAACACAATGAACCGAAAGACCCACATCACCACTCGTTATAAACTTAGTTATAAACTACCGCCCGCCCGGCCGGTGGGTGGCTGTGGCCAACATGAACCCAGGGACTACACACACACACACACACACACACTGACCTGACCACCGGCCGGTGGGTGGCTGTGGCCAACATGAACCCAGGGGCTACACACACACACACACACACAAACACACCGCACACTGACCTGACCACCGGCCGGTGGGTGGCTGTGGCCAACATGAACCCAGGGACTACACACACACACACACACACCCACACACACACACACAGAGCAGCGCCAGGCTGGAGGCGGGGCATCGTGACGTCACAGGCAAGTCCCTCCCCCCGCCAGATCCAAACATGTGTTGTGTCTGGTGATGGCGGTTCAAGATTTCCCACATTAATATTGATCTTTATATTATCATCCACTCCCAAAGTCACCTGGCATTCTTGTGTTTCAACAACAGACGTGATATATGCAACACCAGGCAAACATTGTACCATTATCTGATAGGTTAATTGGTGCACAATCAAGAACCAGTGAATTTCATGGCCGCCATAAGTAAGTAAGGAAGGTGACTTTAATGATGATAAATACGACCTGGTATGGCTGTGTCTACACACTACCGCCATCTGGTCAACATTGTACATACCAACATTTAAACTGTGACATTTAACCACAAGGTTTAAAGTCGCTCATGAAAACGCGAACTTAAAATCTATCCATTTAAATCTACCATTCATCAATAAACATTTAAACACCGTCATTTGAACGTAAACCTTCCAGCTGCGTTATTTTACCAGAGTCCTTTAAGATACGTCATATAAACACAAAACTTAAATGTACGTTAAGCTTGTGCAAACCATCATTGAAACTCAAACTTTTGAATTAGAATTGTAATGAAAATGCGAACTTTTAACTCCGTCAAATTACAGCTATTGTACAAAATGCTCAACTTAACTGAAAAATTTTAATGTCAGTTAATTTAACGATATCCTTTGTGGCTCATCTCTGAAACACAGACCTTTAAAATTTTGTCTCTAGAACTAACCACAACCATCAGATTCTATATGTGGAAAGGAAATTTGTATAATCTGTCAAAATTCGTCGTATAACGCGAACTTTTTAACCCTTCTATTTACCTGGGCCACTCTTCCCTGGCTGCCATTCATATTTTGTCCTTTTAAACTGTGACTTTATTACACTTTCATTCATTCATCATGACTTTATTACACTTTCATTCATTCATCATGACTTTATTACACTTTCATTCATTCATCATGACTTTATTACACTTTCATTCATTCATCATGACTTTATTACACTTTCATTCATTCATCATGACTTTATTACACTTTCATTCATTCATCATGACTTTATTACACTTTCATTCATTCATCATGACTTTATTACACTTTCATTCATTCATCATGACTTTATTACAATGATAGAAGATTCAATGATATTTCTCGTAGTACTGGAGTTAGAGTTGATAATGCCATCTCAGTTATACATTTAATGATAGAAGATTCAATGATATTTCTCGTAGTACTGGAGTTAGAGTTAATAATGCCATCTCAGTTATACATTTAATGATAGAAGATTCAATGATATTTCTCGTAGTACTGGAGTTAGAGTTGATAATGCCATCTCAGTTATACATTTGATAATAGAAGATTCAATGATATTTCTCGTAGTACTGGAGTTAGAGTTAATAATGCCATCTCAGTTATACATTTAATGATAGAAGATTCAATGATATTTCTCGTTGTACTGGAGTTAGAGTTAATAATGCCATCTCAGTTATACATTTAATGATAGAAGATTCAATGATATTTCTCGTTGTACTGGAGTTAGAGTTAATAATGCCATCTCAGTTATACATTTAATGATAGAAGATTCAATGATATTTCTCGTTGTACTGGAGTTAGAGTTGATAATGCCATCTCAGTTATACATTTAATGATAGAAGATTCAATGATATTTCTCGTTGTACTGGAGTTAGAGTTAATAATGCCATCTCAGTTATACATTTAATGATAGAAGATTCAATGATATTTCTCGTTGTACTGGAGTTAGAGTTAATAATGCCATCTCAGTTATACATTTAATGATAGAAGATTCAATGATATTTCTCGTTGTACTGGAGTTAGAGTTGATAATGCCATCTCAGTTATACATTTAATGATAGAAGATTCAATGATATTTCTCGTTGTACTGGAGTTAGAGTTAATAATGCCATCTCAGTTATACATTTAATAATAGAAGATTCAATGATATTTCTCGTTGTACTGGAGTTAGAGTTAATAATGCCATCTCAGTTATACATTTAATAATAGAAGATTCAATGATATTTCTCGTTGTACTGGAGTTAGAGTTAATAATGCCATCTCAGTTATACATTTAATGATAGAAGATTCAATGATATTTCTCGTAGTACTGGAGTTAGAGTTAATAATGCCATCTCAGTTATACATTTAATGATAGAAGATTCAATGATATTTCTCGTTGTACTGGAGTTACGGTTGCGTTGCTTGCTCGGTCGAGCCACCTCGCACCACACGTTGTCCTCAGGCATCTCGTTTCCAGCACATCCGTCCTCCTGCGCACAGCTCTGTCCATGGCCCGCGCCTCGCAACCATACAACGTTGTTGGAACCACTGTTCCTTCAGGCACGCCCATTTTTGCTTTCCGGGATGGTGTTCTCGACTTCCACACATTCTTCGGGGCTCCAAGGATTTTCGCCCCCTCCCCCACCCTGTGGTCCGCTTCCGCTTCCATGGTTCCATCCGCTGCCGGGTCCGCTCCCAGATATCTAAAACACTTCACTTCCTCCAGCTTTTCTCCATTCAAGCTTGCCTCCCAGTTGACTTGACCCTCAGCCCTGCTGTGCCTAGTGGCCTTGCTCTTATTCACATTTACTCTTGGCTTTCTTCTTTCACACACTTTGCCAAGCTCGGTCGCCAGCTTCTGCAGTTTCTCACGTGAATCAGCCACCGGCGCTGAATCATCGGCGAACGGCAGCTGACTCACTTCCCGGGCTCTCTCGTCCCCAGCAGACTTCATACTTGCCCCTCTTTCCAGGGCTCTTGCATTCACCTCCCTAACAGCCCCATCCATGGGCAAGTTAAGCAGCCATGGAGACATCACACACCCCTGCCGCGGGCCTGCATTCGCTGGGAGCCAATCACTTTCCTCTCTTCCTACACGTACACATGCCTTACATATATATATATATATATATATATATATATATATATATATATATATATATATATATATATATATATATATATATATATATCTTTTCTTTTCTTTCTTTCATACTATTCGCCATTTCCCGCATTAGTGAGGTAGCGTTGAGAACAGAGGACTGGGCCCTTGAGGGAATATCCTCACCTGGGCCCCTTCTCTGTTCCCTCTTTTGGAAAATTAAAAAAAAAAAGTGAGAGGGGAGGATTTCCAGCCCCCCGCTCCCATATATATATATATATATATATATATATATATATATATATATATATATATATATATATATATATATATATATATATATATATATATATATATATATATCCCTGGGGATAGGGGAGAAAGAATACTTCCCACGTATTCCCTGCGTGTCGTAGAAGGCGACTAAAAGGGGAGGGAGCGGGTGGCTGGAAATCCTCCCCTTTCTTGTTTTTTTTAATTTTCCAAAAGAAGGAACAGAGAAGGGAGTCAGGTGAGGATATTCCCTCTAAGGCCCAGTTCTCTGTTCTTAACGCTACCTCGCTAACGCGGGAAATGGCAAATAGTATGAAAAAAAAAAAAAATATATATATATATATATATATATATATATATATATATATATATATATATATATATACACTGTGTTGCAATGGTTCTTGATTCACAAACGTAGTAGCATCACTGGTGGGCCAAGGTAGTTCCGTTGGCGAAGAGGAGCTCATGAAACATGTCGGAAAGCATGCTACTGCAGGCAGGAGTGAAGGCTGATGCAAACTGGTATCGCTCTGAATGATGTGATGGGGACGAGATGATCCTCTGACTCACGTCCTAGAGATCCGATCCCACAGAGCGGACGAAGCTGCTTCTCAGTGCCATCCTCCTTTGAGCTGCATCCTTCACCAGCTGCCTGCCATCTCCAGCCCCAGCCAGGCTATCGAGTGTATCGAGACAGACTTCCCCAGAACTTTTTCTAAAGGGGAAGTAAATGTTTATAGTTATGTTACTGGAGTGATAGTTTTCATACATGGTGCTTTGACAAGAAAATAGTGAAATTGGAAAAAATGTAGCTTAGACATTGAAGCTTATTGATACAGTGGTTAAATTGATGAGAACTACTATTGACGTTTGTGTAAATAAATTATACATTTCCTTTTTCCATAGCCAGAGGTTGAACCAGTATGTGACATTCATTTTTTCATTTCATTTCAAGCTAGAAGTTTCAGTTTTCTAAATTGTTTCTTACATTTTCCATATGTATATATATATATGTATGTGTGTGTGTGTGTATATGTGCGTATGTATGGGTATGTGTGTGTATGTGTATATATATATATATATATATATATATATATATATATATATATATATATATATATATATATATATATATATATATATATATATATGTATGTATATTATCCCTGGGGATAGGGGTGAAAGAATACTTCCCACGCATTCCTCGCGTGTCGTAGAAAGCGACTAGAGGGGACGGGAGCGGGGGACCAGAAATCCTCCCCTCCTTGTATTTTTTAACTTTCTAAAATGGGAAACAGAAGAAGGAGTCACGCGGGGAGTGCTCATCCTCCTCGAAGGTTCAGATTGGGGTGCCTAAATGTGTGTGGATGTAACCAAGATGTGAAAAAAAGGAGAGATAGGTAGTATGTTTGAGGAAAGGAACCTGGATGTTTTGGCTCTGAGTGAAACGAAGCTCAAGGGTAAAGGGGAAGAGTGGTTTGGGAATGTCTTGGGAGTAAAGTCAGGGGTTAGTGAGAAGACAAGAGCAAGGGAAGGAGTAGCAATACTCTTGAAACAGGAGTTGTGAGAGTATGTGATAGAATGTAAGAAAGTAAATCCTCGATTAATATGGGTAAAACTGAAAGTTGATGGAGAGAGATGGGTGATTATTGGTGCATATGCACCTGGGCATGAGAAGAAAGATCATGAGAGGCAAGTGTTTTGGGAGCAGCTGAATGAATGTGTTAGTGGTTTTGATGCACGAGACCGGGTTATAGTGATGGGTGATTTGAATGCAAAGGTGAGTAATGTGGCAGTTGAGGGAATAATTGGTATACATGGGGTGTTCAGTGTTGTAAATGGAAATGGTGAAGAGCTTGTAGATTTATGTGCTGAAAAAGGACTGATGATTGGGAATACCTGGTTTAAAAAGCGAGATATACATAAGTATACTTATGTAAGTAGGAGAGATGGCCAGAGAGCGTTATTGGATTACGTGTTAATTGACAGGCGCGCGAAAGAGAGACTTTTCGATGTTAATGTGCTGAGAGGTGCAACTGGAGGGATGTCTGATCATTATCTTGTGGAGGCTAAGGTGAAGATTTGTATGGGTTTTCAGAAAAGAAGAGTGAATGTTGGGGTGAAGAGGGTGGTGAGAGTAAGTGAGCTTGGGAAGGAGACTTGTGTGAGGAAGTACCAGGAGAGACTAAGTACAGAATGGAAAAAGGTGAGAACAATGGAAGTAAGGGGAGTGAGGGAGGAGTGGGATGTATTTAGGGAATCAGTGATGGATTGCGCAAAAGATGCTTGTGGCATGAGAAGAGTGGGAGGTGGGTTGATTAGAAAGGGTAGTGAGTGGTGGGATGAAGAAGTAAGAGTATTAGTGAAAGAGAAGAGAGAGGCATTTGGACGATTTTTGCATGGAAAAAATGAAATTGAGTGGGAGATGTATAAAAGAAAGAGACAGGAGGTCAAGAGAAAGGTGCAAGAGGTGAAAAAAAGGGCAAATGAGAGTTGGGGTGAGAGAGTATCATTAAATTTTAGGGAGAATAAAAAGATGTTCTGGAAGGAGGTAAATAAAGTGCGTAAGACAAGGGAGCAAATGGGAACTTCAGTGAAGGGCGCAAATGGGGAGGTGATAAGAAGTAGTGGTGATGTGAGAAGGAGATGGAGTGAGTATTTTGAAGGTTTGTTGAATGTGTTTGATGATAGAGTGGCAGATATAGGGTGTTTTGGTCGAGGTGGTGTGCAAAGTGAGAGGGTTAGGGAAAATGATTTGGTAAACAGAGAAGAGGTAGTAAAAGCTTTGCGGAAGATGAAAGCCGGCAAGGCAACAGGTTTGGATGGTATTGCAGTGGAATTTATTAAAAAAGGGGGTGACTGTATTGTTGACTGGTTGGTAAGGTTATTTAATGTATGTATGACTCATGGTGAGGTGCCTGAGGATTGGCGGAATGCGTGCATAGTGCCATTGTACAAAGGCAAAGGGGATAAGAGTGAGTGCTCAAATTACAGAGGTATAAGTTTGTTGAGTATTCCTGGTAAATTATATGGGAGGATATTGATTGAGAGGGTGAAGGCATGTACAGAGCATCAGACTGGGGAAGAGCAGTGTGGTTTCAGAAGTGGTAGAGGATGTGTGGATCAGGTGTTTGCTTTGAAGAATGTATGTGAGAAATACTTAGAAAAGCAAATGGATTTGTATGTAGCATTTATAGATCTGGAGAAGGCATATGATAGAGTTGATGGAGATGCTCTTTGGAAGGTATTAAGAATACATGGTATGGGAGGCAAGTTGTTAGAAGCAGTGAAAAGTTTTTATCGAGGATGTAAGGCATGTGTACGTGTAGGAAGAGAGGAAAGTGATTGGTTCTCAGTGAATGTAGGTTTGCGGCAGGGGTATGTGATGTCTCCATGGTTGTTTAATTTGTTTATGGATGGGGTTGTTAGGGAGGTGAATGCAAGAGTTTTGGAAAGAGGGACAAGTATGAAGTCTGTTGGGGATGAGAGAGCTTGGGAAGTGAGTCAGTTGTTGTTCGCTGATGATCCAGCGCTGGTGGCTGATTCATGTGAGAAACTGCAGAAGCTGGTGACTGAGTTTGGTAAAGTGTGTGAAAGAAGAAAGTTAAGAGTAAATGTGAATAAGAGCAAGGTTATTAGGTACAGTAGGGTTGAGGGTCAAGTCAATTGGGAGGTGAGTTTGAATGGAGAAGAACTGGAGGAAGTGAAGTGTTTTAGATATCTGGGAGTGGATCTGGCAGCGGATGGAACCATGGAAGCGGAAGTGGATCATAGGGTGGGGGAGGGGGCGAGAATTCTGGGAGCCTTGAAGAATGTGTGGAAGTCGAGAACATTATCTCGGAAAGCAAAAATGGGTATGTTTGAAGGAATAGTGGTTCCAACAATGTTGTATGGTTGCGAGGCGTGGGCTATGGATAGAGTTGTGCGCAGGAGGATGGATGTGCTGGAAATGAGATGTTTGAGGACAATGTGTGGTGTGAGGTGGTTTGATCGAGTAAGTAACGTAAGGGTAAGAGAGATGTGTGGAAATAAAAAGAGCGTGGTTGAGAGAGCAGAAGAGGGTGTTTTGAAATGGTTCGGGCACATGGAGAGAATGAGTGAGGAAAGATTGACCAAGAGAATATATGTGTCGGAGGTGGAGGGAACGAGAAGAGGGAGACCAAATTGGAGGTGGAAAGATGGAGTGAAAAAGATTATGTGTGATCGGGGCCTGAACATGCAGGAGGGTGAAAGGAGGGCAAGGAATAGAGTGAATTGGAGCGATGTGGTATACCGGGGTTGACGGGCTGTCAGTGGATTGAATCAAGGCATGTGAAGCGTCTGGAGTAAACCATGGAAAGCTGTGTAGGTATGTATATTTGCGTGTGTGGACGTATGTATATACATGTGTATGGGGGCGGGTTGGGCCATTTCTTTCGTCTGTTTCCTTGCGCTACCTCGCAAACGCGGGAGACAGCGACAAAGCAAAAAAAAAAAAAAAAAAAATATATATATATATATATATATATATATATATATATATATATATATATATATATATATATATATATATATATTCCTGGGGATAGGGGAGAAAGAATACTTCCCACGTATTCCCTGCGTGTCGTAGAAGGCGACTAAAAGGGGAGGGAGCGGGGGGTTGGAAATCCTCCCCTCTTGTTCTTTTTTTAAATTTCAAAAAAAAGGAACAGAGAAGGGGGCCAGGTGAGGATGTTCCCTCAGAGGCCCAGTCCTCTGTTCTTAACGCTACCTTGCTGATACGGGAAATGGCGAATAGTTTGAAAAAAAAGAAAAATATATATATATATATATCCCTGGGGATAGGGGATTAAGAATACTTCCCACGTATTCCCTGCGTGTCGTAGAAGGCGACTAAAAGGGGAGGGAGCGGGGGGCTGGAAATCCTCCCCTCTCGTTTTTTTTTTTAAATTTTCCAAAAGAAGGAACAGAGGGGGCCAGGTGAGGATATTCAAAAAAAGGCCCAGTCCTCTTTTCCTAACGCTACCTCGCTAACGCGAGAAATGGCGAATAGTTTAAAAGAAAGAAATATATATATATATATATATATATATATATATATATATATATATATATATATGGATCAGGTGTTTGCTTTGAAGAATGTATGTGAGAAATACTTAGAAAAGCAAATGGATTTGTATGTACCATTTATGGATCTGGAGAAGGCATATGATAGAGTTGATAGAGATGCTCTGTGGAAGGTATTAAGAATATATGGTGTGGGAGGCAAGTTGTTAGAAGCAGTGAAAAGTTTTTATCGAGGATGTAAGGCATGTGTACGTGTAGGAAGAGAGGAAAGTGATTGGTTCTCAGTGAATGTAGGTTTGCGGCAGGGGTGTGTGATGTCTCCATGGTTGTTTAATTTGTTTATGGATGGGGTTGTTAGGGAAGTGAATGCAAGAGTTTTGGAAAGAGGGGCAAGTATGAAGTCTGTTGGGGATGAGAGAGCTTGGGAAGTGAGTCAGTTGTTGTTCGCTGATGATACAGCGCTGGTGGCTGATTCATGTAAGAAACTGCAGAAGCTGGTGACTGAGTTTGGTAAAGTGTGTGAAAGAAGAAAGTTAGAGTAAATGTGAATAAGAGCAAGGTTATTAGGTACAGTAGGGTTGAGGGTCAAGTCAATTGGGAGGTGAGTTTGAATGGAGAAAATCTGGAGGAAGTGAAGTGTTTTAGATATCTGGGAGTGGATCTGGCAGCGGATGGAACCATGGAAGCGGAAGTGGATCATAGGGTGGGGGAGGGGGCGAGAATTCTGGGAGCCTTGAAGAATGTGTGGAAGTCGAGAACATTATCTCGGAAAGCAAAAATGGGGATGTTTGAAGGAATAGTGGTTCCAACAATGTTGTATGGTTGCGAGGCGTGGACTATGGATAGAGTTGTGCGCAGGAGGATGGATGTGCTGGAAATGAGATGTTTGAGGACAATGTGTGGTGTGAGGTGGTTTGATCGAGTAAGTAACGTAAGGGTAAGAGAGATGTGTGGAAATAAAAAGAGCGTGGTTGAGAGAGCAGAAGAGGGTGTTTTGAAATGGTTTGGTCACATGGAGAGAATGAGTGAGGAAAGATTGACCAAGAGGATATATGTGTCGGAGGTGGAGGGAACGAGGAGAAGAGGGAGACCAAATTGGAGGTGGAAAGATGAAGTGAAAAAGATTTTGTGTGATCGGGGCCTGAACATGCAGGAGGGTGAAAGGAGGGCAAAGAATAGAGTGAATTGGAGCGATGTGGTATACCGGGGTTGACGTGCTGTCAGTGGGTTGAATCAAGGCATGTGTATGGGGGTGGGTTGGGCCATTTCTTTCGTCTGTTTCCTTGCGCTACCTTGCAAACGCGGGAGACAGCGACAAAGCAAAAAAAAAAAAAAAAAATATATATATATATATATATATATATATATATATATATATATATATATATATATATATATATATATATATATATATATATATATAACAAGTAGTGGTGATGTGAGAAGGAGATGGAATGAGTATTTTGAAGGTTTGTTGAATGTGTCTGATGACAGAGTGGCAGATATAGGGTGTTTGGGTCGAGGTGGTGTGCAAAGTGAGAGGGTTAGGGAAAATGATTTGGTAAACAGAGAAGAGGTAGTAAAAGCTTTGCGGAAGATGAAAGCCGGCAAGGCAGCAGGTTTGGATGGTATTGCAGTGGAATTTATTAAAAAAGGGGGTGACTGTATTGTTGACTGGTTGGTAAGGTTATTTAATGTATGTATGACTCATGGTGAGGTGCCTGAGGATTGGCGGAATGCGTGCATAGTGCCATTGTACAAAGGCAAAGGGGATAAGAGTGAGTGCTCAAATTACAGAGGTATAAGTTTGTTGAGTATTCCTGGTAAATTATATGGGAGGGTATTGATTGAGAGGGTGAAGGCATGTACAGAGCATCAGATTGGGGAAGAGCAGTGTGGTTTCAGAAGTGGTAGAGGATGTGTGGATCAGGTGTTTGCTTAGAAGAATGTATGTGAGAAATATTTAGAAAAGCAAATGGATTTGTATGTAGCATTTATGGATCTGGAGAAGGCATATGATAGAGTTGATAGAGATGCTCTGTGGAAGGTATTAAGAATATATGGTGTGGGAGGCAAGTTGTTAGAAGCAGTGAAAAGTTTTTATCGAGGATGTAAGGCATGTGTACGTGTAGGAAGAGAGGAAAGTGATTGGTTCTCAGTGAATGTAGGTTTGCGGCAGGGGTGTGTGATGTCTCCATGGTTGTTTAATTTGTTTATGGATGGGGTTGTTAGGGAGGTAAATGCAAGAGTTTTGGAAAGAGGGGCAAGTATGAAGTCTGTTGGGGATGAGAGAGCTTGGGAAGTGAGTCAGTTGTTGTTCGCTGATGATACAGCGCTGGTGGCTGATTCATGTGAGAAACTGCAGAAGCTGGTGACGGAGTTTGGTAAAGTGAGTGGAAGAAGAAAGTTAAGAGTAAATGTGAATAAGAGCAAGGTTATTAGGTACAGTAGGGTTGAGGGTCAAGTCAATTGGGAGGTGAGTTTGAATGGTGAAAAACTGGAGGAAGTGAAGTGTTTTAGATATCTGGGAGTGGATCTGGCAGCGGATGGAACCATGGAAGCGGAAGTGGATCATAGGGTGGGGGAGGGGGCGAAAATTTTGGGAGCCTTGAAAAATGTGTGGAAGTCGAGAACATTATCCCGGAAAGCAAAAATGGGTATGTTTGAAGGAATAGTAGTTCCAACAATGTTGTATGGTTGCGAGGCGTGGGCTATGGATAGAGTTGTGCGCAGGAGGATGGATGTGCTGGAAATGAGATGTTTGAGGACAATGTGTGGTGTGAGGTGGTTTGATCGAGTAAGTAACGTAAGGGTAAGAGAGATGTGTGGAAATAAAAAGAGCGTGGTTGAGAGAGCAGAAGAGGGTGTTTTGAAATGGTTTGGGCACATGGAGAGGATGAGTGAGGAAAGATTGACCAAGAGGATATATGTGTCGGAGGTGGAGGGAACGAGGAGAAGAGGGAGACCAAATTGGAGGTGGAAAGATGGAGTGAAAAGGATTTTGTGTGATCGGGGCCTGAACATGCAGGAGGGTGAAAGGAGGGCAAGGAATAGAGTGAAGTGGAGCGATGTGGTATACAGGGGTTGACGTGCTGTCAGTGGATTGAATCAAGGCATGTGAAGCGTCCGGGGTAAACCATGGAAAGCTGTGTAGGTATGTATATTTGCGTGTGTGGACGTGTGTATGTGCATGTGTAAGGGGAGGGGTTGGGCCATTTCTTTCGTCTGTTTCCTTGCACTACCTCGCAAACGCGGGAGACAGCGACAAAGTATAAAAAAAAAAAAAAAAAAAATATATATATATATATATATATATATATATATATATATATATATATATATATATATATATATATATATATATATTTTTTTTTTTTTTTTTTTTTTTTTTTAATCCTTTGTCGCTGTCTCCCGCGTTTGCGAGGTAGCGCAAGGATACAGACGAAAGAAATGGCCCAACCCCCCCCCATACACATGTATATACATACGTCCACACACGCAAATATACATACCTACACAGCTTTCCATGGTTTACCCCAGACGCTTCACATGCCTTGATTCAATCCACTGACAGCACGTCAACCCCGGTATACCACATCGCTCCAATTCACTCTATTCCTTGCCCTCCTTTCACCCTCCTGCATGTTCAGGCCCCTATCACACAAAATCTTTTTCACTCCATCTTTCCACCTCCAATTTGGTCTCCCTCTTCTCCTTGCTCCCTCCACCTCCGACACATATATCCTCTTGGTCAATCTTTCCTCACTCATCCTCTCCATGTGCCGAAACCACTTCAAAACACCCTCTTCTGCTCTCTCAACCACGCTCTTTTTATTTCCACACATCTCTCTTACCCTTACGTTACTCACTCGATCAAACCACCTCACACCACACATTGTCCTCAAACATCTCATTTCCAGCACATCCATCCTCCTGCGCACAACTCTATCCATAGCCCACGCCTCGCAACCATACAACATTGTTGGAACCACTATTCCTTCAAACATACCCATTTTTGCTTTCCGAGATAATGTTCTCGACTTCCACACATTCTTCAAGGCCCCTAGAATTTTCGCCCCCTCCCCCACCCTATGATCCACTTCCGCTTCCATGGTTCCATCCGCTGCCAGATCCACTCCCAGATATCTAAAACACTTCACTTCCTCCAGTTTTTCTACATTCAAACTCACCTCCCAATTGACTTGACCCTCAACCCTACTGTACCTAATAACCTTCCTCTTATTCACATTTACTCTTAACTTTCTTCTTTCACACACTTTACCAAACTCAGTCACCAGCTTCTGCAGTTTCTCACATGAATCAGCCACCAGCGCTGTATCATCAGCGAACAACAACTGACTCACTTCCCAAGCTCTCTCATCCCCAACAGACTTCATACTTGTCCCTCTTTCCAAAACTCTTGCATTTACCTCCCTAACAACCCCATCCATAAACAAATTAAACAACCATGGAGACATCACACACCCCTGCCGCAAACCTACATTCACTGAGAACCAATCACTTTCCTCTCTTCCTACACGTACACATGCCTTACATCCTCGATAAAAACTTTTCACTGCTTCTAACAACTTTCCTCCCACACCATATATTCTTAATACCTTCCACAGAGCATCTCTATCGACTCTATCATATGCCTTCTCCAGATCCATAAATGCTACATACAAATCCATTTGCTTTTCTAAGTATTTCTCACATACATTCTTCAAAGCAAACACCTGATCCACACATCCTCTACCACTTCTGAAACCACACTGCTCTTCCCCAATCTGATGCTCTGTACATGCCTTCACCCTCTCAATCAATACCCTCCCATATAATTTACCAGGAATACTCAACAAACTTATACCTCTGTAATTTGAGCACTCACTCTTATCCCCTTTGCCTTTGTACAATGGCACTATGCACGCATTCCGCCAATCCTCAGGCACCTCACCGTGAGTCATACATACATTAAATAACCTTACCAACCAGTCAACAATACAGTCACCCCCTTTTTTAATAAATTCCACTGCAATACCATCCAAACCTGCTGCCTTGCCGGCTTTCATCTTCCGCAAAGCTTTTACTACCTCTTCTCTGTTTGCCAAATCATTTTCCCTAACCCTCTCACTTTGCACACCACCTCGACCAAAACACTCTATATCTGCCACTCTATCATCAAACACATTCAACAAACCTTCAAAATACTCACTCCATATATATAGGCTAAGGTGAAGATTTGTATGGGTTTTCAGAAAAAAAGAGTAAATGTTGGGGTGAAGAGGGTGGTGAGAGTAAGTGAGCTTGGGAAGGAGACTTGTGTGAGGAAGTACCAGGAGAGACTGAGTACAGAATGGAAAAAGGTGAGAACAATGGAAGTAAGGGGAGTGGGGGAGGAATGGGATGTATTTAGGGAATCAGTGATGGATTGCGCAAAAGATGCTTGTGGGAGGTGGGTTGATTAGAAAGTTTAGTGAGTGGTGGGATGAAGAAGTAAGAGTATTAGTGAAAGAGAAGAGAGAGGCATTTGGACGATTTTTGCAGGGAAAAAATGCAATTGAGTGGAAGATGTATAAAAGAAAGAGACAGGAGGTCAAGAGAAAGGTGCAAGAGGTGAAAAAAAGGGCAAATGAGAGTTGGGGTGAGAGAGTATCATTAAATTTTAGGGAGAATAAAAAGATGTTCTGGAAGGAGGTAAATAAAGTGCTTAAGACAAGGGAGCAAATGGGAACTTCAGTGAAGGGCGCAAATGGGGAGGTGATAACAAGTAGTGGTGATGTGAGAAGGGGATGCAGTGAGTATTTTGAAGGTTTGTTAAATGTGTTTGATGATAGAGTGGCAGATATAGGGTGTTTTGGTCGAGGTGGTGTGCAAAGTGAGAGGGTTAGGGAAAATGATTTGGTAAACAGAGAAGAGGTAGTAAAAGCTTTGCGGAAGATGAAAGCCGGCAAGGCAGCAGGTTTGGATGGTATTGCAGTGGAATTTATTAAAAAAGGAGGTGACTGTATTGTTGACTGGTTGGTAAGGTTATTTAATGTATGTATGACTCACGGTGAGGTGCCTGAGGATTGGCGGAATGCGTGCATAGTGCCATTGTACAAAGGCAAAGGGGATAAGAGTGAGTGCTCAAATTACAGAGGTATAAGTTTGTTGAGTATTCCTGGTAAATTATATGGGAGGGTATTGATTGAGAGGGTGAAGGCATGTACAGAGCATCAGATTGGGGAAGAGCAGTGTGGTTTCAGAAGTGGTAGAGGATGTGTGGATCAGGTGTTTGCTTTGAAGAATGTATGTGAGAAATACTTAGAAAAGCAAATGGATTTGTATGTAGCATTTATGGATCTGGAGAAGGCATATGATAGAGTCGATAGAGATGCTCTGTGGAAGGTATTAAGAATATATGGTGTGGGAGGCAAGTTGTTAGAAGCAGTGAAAAGTTTTTATCGAGGATGTAAGGCATGTGTACGTGTAGGAAGGGAGGAAAGTGATTGGTTCTCAGTGAATGTAGGTTTGCGGCAGGGGTGTGTGATGTCTCCATGGTTGTTTAATTTGTTTATGGATGGGGTTGTTAGGGAGGTGAATGCAAGAGTTTTGGAAAGAGGGAAAAGTATGAAGTCTGTTGGGGATGAGAGAGCTTGGGAAGTGAGTCAGTTGTTGTTCGCTGATGATCCAGCGCTGGTGGCTGATTCATGTGAGAAACTGCAGAAGCTGGTGACTGAGTTTGGTAAAGTGTGTGAAAGAAGAAAGTTAAGAGTAAATGTTAATAAGAGCAAGGTTATTAGGTACAGTAGGGTTGAGGGTCAAGTCAATTGGGAGGTGAGTTTGAATGGAGAAAAACTGGAGGAAGTGAAGTGTTTTAGATATCTGGAAGTGGATCTGACAGCGGATGGAACCATGGAAGCGGAAGTGGATCATAGGATGGGGGAGGGGGCGAAAATTCTGGGAGCCTTGAAGAATGTGTGGAAGTCGAGAACATTATCTCGGAAAGCAAAAATGGGTATGTTTGAAGGAATAGTGGTTCCAACAATGTTGTATGGTTGCGAGGCGTGGGCTATGGATAGAGTTGTGCGCAGGAGGATGGATGTGCTGGAAATGAGATGTTTGAGGACAATGTGTGGTGTGAGGTGGTTTGATCGAGTGAGTAACGTAAGGGTAAGAGAGATGTGTGGAAATAAAAAGAGCGTGGTTGAGAGAGCAGAAGAGGGTGTTTTGAAATGGTTTGGGCACATGGAGAGAATGAGTGAGGAAAGATTGACCAAGAGGATATATGTGTCGGAGGTGGAGGGAACGAGGAGAAGAGGGAGACCAAATTGGAGGTGGAAAGATTGAGTGAAAAAGATTTTGTGTGATCGGGGCCTGAACATGCAGGAGGGTGAAAGGAGGGCAAGGAATAGAGTGAATTGGAGCAATGTGGTATACCGGGGTTGACGTGCTGTCAGTGGATTGAATCGGGGCATGTGAAGCGTCTGAGGTAAACCGTGGAAAGCTGTGTAAGTATGTATATTTGCGTGTGTGGACGTATGTATATACATGTGTATGGGGGTGGGTTGGGCCATTTCTTTCGTCTGTTTCCTTGCGCTACCTCGCAAACGCGGGAGACAGCGACAAAGCAAAAAAAAAAAAAAAAAAAATATATATATATATATATATATATATATATATATATATATATATATATATATATATATATTGGAAAGGATCACAATTTTGTGCGTGATCAAGTATATTCCCATCTGTCCCAAGTGCACTTTCGTGTAATAATCACACCATCATGGGAGACACAAGAGAGAAATATAACAGTCAGTTGATATACAACGAAGAGACGTAGCTTGGGCGCCATATGGTAAACATGTGATTTTCCAAGACAGACAACAAGCGTATCATAAACTTATTATGTGGACAAGAAGGCGAATTGTTTACAAATTTTATCAACATTAAAGTTATCCAATTTGTATAGACCATCACTAATATTAAGATTATAATTCTTTGTGCATTCAACAGTAGAAGATTCAGTGATATTTCTCGTGGTACTGGATATAGAGTTAATAACTGAGGTGGCATTATCAACTCTAACTCCAGTACAACGAGAAATATCATTGAATCTTCTATCATTAAATGTATAACTGAGATGGCATTATTAACTCTAACTCCAGTACTACGAGAAATATCATTGAATCTTCTATCATTAAATGTATAACTGAGATGGCATTATTAACTCTAACTCCAGTACAACGAGAAATATCATTGAATCTTCTATCATTAAATGTATAACTGAGATGGCATTATTAACTCTAACTCCAGTACAACGAGAAATATCATTGAATCTTCTATCATTAAATGTATAACTGAGATGGCATTATTAACTCTAACTCCAGTACTACAAGAAATATCATTAAATCTTCTATCATTTTAATAAAGTCATGATGAATGAATGAAAGTGTAATAAAGTCATGATGAATGAATGAAAGTGTAATAAAGTCATGATGAATGAATGAAAGTGTAATAAAGTCATGATGAATGAATGAAAGTGTAATAAAGTCATGATGAATGAATGAAAGTGTAATAAAGTCATGATGAATGAATGAAAGTGTAATAAAGTCATGATGAATGAATGAAAGTGTAATAAAGTCATGATGAATGAATGAAAGTGTAATAAAGTCATGATGAATGAATGAAAGTGTAATAAAGTCATGATGAATGAATGAAAGTGTAAAAAAGTCACAGTTTAAAAGGACAAAATATGAATGGCAGCCAGGGAAGAGTGGCCCAGGTAAATAGAAGGGTTAAAAAGTTCGCGTTATACGACGAATTTTGACAGATTATACAAATTTCCTTTCCACATATAGAACTTGATGGTTGTGGTTAGTTCTAGAGACAAAATTTTAAAGGTTTGTGTTTCAGAGATGAGCCACAAAAGATATCGTTAAATTAACTGACATTAAAATTTTTCAGTTAAGTTGAGCATTTTGTACAATAGCTGTAATTTGACAGAGTTAAAAGTTCGCATTTTCATTACAATTCTAATTCAAAAGTTTGAGTTTCAATGATGGTTTGCACAAGCTTAACGTACATTTAAGTTTTGTGTTTATATGACGTATCTTAAAGGACTCTGGTAAAATAACGCAGCTGGAAGGTTTACGTTCAAATGACGGTGTTTAAATGTTTATTGATGAATGGTAGATTTAAATGGATAGATTTTAAGTTCGCGTTTTCATGAGTGACTTTAAACCTTGTGGTTAAATGTCACAGTTTAAATGTTGGTATGTACAATGTTGACCAGATGGCGGTAGTGTGTAGACACAGCCATACCAGGTCGTATTTATCATCATTAAAGTCACCTTCCTTACTTACTTATGGCGGCCATGAAATTCACTGGTTCTTGATTGTGCACCAATTAACCTATCAGATAATGGTACAATGTTTGCCTGGTGTTGCATATATCACGTCTGTTGTTGAAACACAAGAATGCCAGGTGACTTTGGGAGTGGATGATAATATAAAGATCAATATTAATGTGGGAAATCTTGAACCGCCATCACCAGACACAACACATGTTTGGATCTGGCGGGGGGAGGGACTTGCCTGTGACGTCACGATGCCCCGACTCCAGCCTGGCGCTGCTCTGTGTGTGTGTGTGTGGGTGTGTGTGTGTGTGTGTGTAGTCCCTGGGTTCATGTTGGCCACAGCCACCCACCGGCCGGTGGTCAGGTCAGTGGGCGGTGTGTGTGTGTGTGTGTGTGTGTGTGTGTGTGGCCCCTGGGTTCATGTTGGCCACAGCCACCCACCGGCCGGTGGTCAGGTCAGTGGGCGGTGTGTGTGTGTGTGTATGTGTGTGTAGCCCCTGGGTTCATGTTGGCCACAGCCACCCACCGGCCAGCCGGGCGGTAGTTTATAACTAAGACTGGTAGTTTCACATGCCACTTGGAGTGTCCCTCACTACAGAACTTGAGCAGCTCTTATCCTGAGGTGGAGCAGTTGATCCTCTCCACCAGGCTGGTACACTTGGTCTGCACCAGGTGGCTCCCTCCTGGTCATCCTGAGTGGTTGGTTGCTGTGTGGGATTTAATGACCACTGACTTGTGAAGGTCATTAGGCCAACCATCATTTTATCATCTGATGAAACATGAAGCAACGCCAAATATTACATGATCCACCTAAACTATTGAGAATGATCAAGTCTGATATTGTTACGTTACGTCATCCAATCTTGCCACTCACATGTTACGGTAATCACGACTACATACATAGTGTTGTTACGACTGATGTTATGTATGTAGTTGATGACTTGTGGACACCAGAGGAAACCATCATTATAATGTCTTGTGTCACCAACATGTATCTATAATACTTCTATAACCAGCATGATCAAGAAGGTTATAACAACATTATCCTTGTGTCACCAACATGTATCTATAATACTTCTATAACCAGCATGATCAAGAAGGTTATAACAACATTATCCTTGTAGTTGTTGGATCAGTGTAGAGCAGAGCAATACCTGGTGAACATTACTTCCTGGTTGGTGGCCGCCATAAATACCACCAGTGTTTATAAGCTCACACATCACCCACCAGGGGTTAAGATATGGTGTTATCCCTCACTGCTCTATATAGCACCAGCCACGGTGGCTGGGCCTCCAGCTTATACTTCACTCCTACTCTTCTATATCCCTAACTTCCTTGTGATCATCTCACTTTGAATAACTAGATCTTCACATAACAGTTGTTTGTTGTTGTTGTTGTTGTTGTTGTTGTTGTTGTTGTTGTTGTTGTTGTTGTTGTTGTTGTTGTTACATGTTGTAGGTTTATGTTCTGCCACTGGACGACTCGTTCTCTGATCTTACCCAACAGATAAATGTTTGTGTCGAGATTCGTCAGGTGTTTATCATACGGAGTCTGTAACACGTAAGTCTGTCTATCGTTCACTATACTGGATAGTAACTGGTAAAGGTTATTAAAGATATCTACACCAGAATCTGTGCCACACAACAAAACATACAAATCACGATATTTGCAACATGATAACATGTTTGACCATCAGCAAGCAGGTAAGGTCATCAAGCCGCACCATACATACGTCAGACAGTAACATCAGTTGTATAACAGGATGTATATATGTTGTTGGATTTAAGGGCTATCACCTAAAGGTCATGAAGCCAGAATGTGAACCATAAGTTCAACATAAAATGATGGTCCAGGTCCAGCAGGTAGCTGCATATGAAGCTATGAATGTCTGTCTTGATTACTGACGACGTAGAGGGAAGGGTTTGGCAGGAAGGGGAGTGTGGTGGAGTTTGCTGGAGGGTTCTCGGGAGTGTTGTGAGGAAGAGATAGAAAAACAGACTGAAAGGAGGAGGATAACAAGTTCTTGGCCTCAACCCAGGTGCTACATTGTCACTCAAGCAAGACATCTAAAATAATCATACCTGCGGTAAAGGTCATGTTATAACCATCAATCGAATCATCTTGAACAGTTTTCCCAGAGGTTCAAGATGATTCTGAGACCGTACACGCTCTCACCCTGTTCGTACGACGAATGGTGCATTCAAACGTACAGCGACCTATGGATGGTGAGTAAGTGATAAATCCTTTATATGTTCCACTTTAAAGTCAGCTAACAATCCTTTCCACGTATTATTGTGTGAACAGATGGAACAATCTAATATAGAAAGATGTACATCCAAGGAAGACATCAGTGACGACAAGTAGGAGAGACAAACCTGAGAAATGGTTGTTGATGATGGTGTGAACAGTATTATTATTATTACTACACATCACCAGCACACCTTTGATGGCGCTCCTACACCTTCGTGGCTGCTGCACTCTACACAGGAGCAGGGGATGATGGACACCCTTAAGCAAGAAGGTTCTCCGACGAGACTGTACTATTTCTCTCCGTCCTTTGAGGATGACACAGCCTTGCTAAGGATGACTTGTCACTGGTGGTGACACAGCTGACGGATGGAGTCCTGTTACACCTTGTGAATAATATCACCAAAACAGTAGACTGGCCAGGTTGACAAGCGTATTGTGCACTTCAACTGACTAATGATATGATACAGAAAATTACAAACATAAATGATTATTGTAAGGATCAAATCCATGGTGAAACAAATATAGTTTGAATGATTAATGAAACAGATTGTGGGAAGTGACACAACTTTGTTATACTTGGTCAGTTACAAATGATTAATGAAACAGATTGTGGGAAGTGACACAACTTTGTTATACTTGGTCAGTTACAAATGATTAATACGAAAACGTTAGGTATCGACCCGCAGGAGAACGTGTTTACAAATCTTTATAGAAGACATATCAATGTTAGATAAACGCCATATCAAGGAAATATCTTCACCTGGGACGAGTAACATCTGTGTGGAGAGACACAACTTTGTAATATATGATCTACTCCACCGGTGAACTTTGACAACAGAGAGTTATACAACGCGTCGCTGGACAATATTCACCAAATACCTATAACGAATCTTTATATGATATACAAGACATTTGTTGGAAGTAAACATAAGAAATGATGATAGGAGATAAGGAGAGTGAAAGTACATATTTTCTTGAATGCTGAAAGAATCCTGTCTTAACCTAGTTATTTTGTGATGGATTTTGTTTTAGATATCCAGAGGATAATATATTGTGGGGCTTATGATTATGATGCTTTTAACACCTTTTTCCAATTTCTTATCATCTTTACTGGCTAAAAGGCCTTCGTTCTTAAAAACCATTTAAATGCAACACACTACATATTTATTATAAATCATTTATCACATCAACTATAATGTTTGTACCTTATTCTTTAAGTTGTCAGTCACATTCTTAAGTATATAATACATTCGTCTGACTCAAGTAGATACATATATCTCCATGTTTATATATATACATATGGTTCATAATTTATTATCTTTTTATTCCAAGTTTAAGTGATCCTTCTAAAGAAGATACTAATCATTACCTTGGATGACGTACCTGAGTCTTTATAACAGAAATAATGAACAACTCCTGATTGTTGAGGTTGTGTATACTGGTTGAAGACCATTAGTTCACCAATGTTGTACAGGTAATGATAAAAGTCAACATGTATATAACTTTAATGTTTGACATATACTATGGATTCAGGCTTTATGACTGTTCATATGTTTTCAAATATACCAACATTACATTGACTCTATACGAAATACTACCATTAAATTGTTTGGTCATAAAGGAGATATTCTGATCACTCCAATAATACACATGTATGTTTACCTGGTACAAAGAGATCCGTCATATTGTAAAGCCCTGTGCCAGCCAGGCAGCCAGCCTCCCTAACAACAAACTACCTGTTAGTCAAGATCAGATACAGAGCCGGGTTGAGGTGAGGGCCCGTACCAAGCATAGACCTAGCGACCTGTCATGGTACAGACCAGTCATATGGAGACCTGGTGAATCCAACAATTAGAAACATTCCATATTTGAGGAGACTTGGCAGGTCTAACTATGAACCAATTTCATCATGATCGTATGATATGACCCCGTGCCAATGCTGGGACAAATTGTAATATTGAATTGTATATTGATTTCATATTTCGATGGAATTAACGATAAAGATGAGTTGCCATAATTATGAAGAAATATGTCCACATTCACACTCACCAACCCTACCCAGACAACACGAGTCGTATTGATCATTTCTAAATTCACCGGACACATCCGGGAAGATACTTTTTTACTGTGTGTACTTTACTTTAAAGTTTCATTCATAGGAAATAGAGCGAAACTAACTGTCTGTATTACCAACGCAAATCACAATGAAGTATAGATGTCTATCTACTAATGACGTCACGTCTGATGTCACTCGTAGTAATGATGGTGGGCAAACGTTTGACCTCAGATGAGGTGAAGTATTTTATCTTCAATATGATTGTTAACATGGAATAATGTACCAGTTAGAGTGGTTGGAAGCAGCATTATAAATACGTTTCACAATAAACTTGATAAACATTTCCCTTCAAGTTCAAGACTAACATTATTTGCGACTCATCATTAGTCACACTGACAATATACAGGTTTATCTTTAGATTATCTGTATGTCTTCCACTACACTAATGTGTGAGTTCCTGATATCTTCCACTACACTAATGTGTGAGTTCCTGATATCTTCCACTACACTAATGTGTGAGTTCCTGATATCTTCCACTACACTAATGTGTGAGTTCCTGATATCTTCCACTACACTAATGTGTGAGTTCCTGATATCTTCCACTACACTAATGTGTGAGTTCCTGATATCTTCCACTATCACCATCAGCCTCGAAGTGACCCAGTGGTCCACTGCTGTATGGATACCTTTACATTCCTTTGTATAATGGAATGTTTGTAACAACACAGTAATTAATCACATCTGAGCAATCGGAAATTTGACAAGGCATTATCAGCTTTACGTCCTATTGGCGGGCCATCATAGAGCTATAAGGCTGTGGTCATGTTTGTCTGGATAATGTTGATGACAGGGGCTTCCTCTCTTATGTGAATGGCTTCTAATCTGTGTAGTCTCCTGCGATCACTACAACTAGTAATGATTTTGATGTTATTCATTATAATCTCCCTCGTTAGTCTCGTTCCATGCTTTTGTTCATGATGATGTTTGATTCCACCTTCTTGTAAGTGGAGCGAGAGTCGGTGGCTCAGGGTGCAGGTGTACTGATCATGTTGAGATGAGTAATAATGGATATATGAACATACATTGGTGGGTTTCCTGTATATGCTAAACTTAAACTTGTTTCCTTGTCTATGGATCATGGAATCTAGAAATGGTAACATACCATTATTTTCATTTTTCTACAGTAAATTTGATGGAAGGTACTAAATTGTTAAGTAAGGGGAGAAATATTTGTAAATTTTCATTTGTTCCTCAAACACAAAGAACATCATCTACAAACCTAAACCAAATTGCATTAGAAGGTAAGATATCCTTTAGTAATTTTGTTTCAGGAAATTCCATATAAAGATTACTTAGTACAGGTGAAAGAGGGTTACCCATTGCCATACCAAATTTTTGAGAATAATAATCTCCATCAAATTGAAATACACAGTCTTTTATACACAATTTTATCAGTTCAATGAAATTAGACTTTGAAGCAGGTAAATGAATATCATCCAAGACATCAAATAAATATTCTAAAAGGTCATCAACTGAAACTTTAGCGAAAAGTGAGGAAACATCAAAGCTAACTAGTTTAAAATCAAAATCAACATTGATATTGTTTAGCTTGTTGACTAAATCTACATTGTTCATGATATTAGAATTTGATACCTTACCCAATAAAGGGCTTAATAAAGAAACTAACCATTTTGACAATTCATATGTGATGGAGCCTACTGAACTCACTATAGGTCTTGCTGGAAAATTCTGTTTATGTGTTTTGATAAGTCCATACATATATGGCAATGAATAGGACAAAGATGACAAACTTTTGATGAGAGAAATGTTACCTTTCAACAACAACTTCATTTCTTTATTGAAATGAGAATTAACTGCTTTTAAGGGATTTTTACTAAGTTTAGAATATGTTGTGTCATCATTTAAAAGATCATTCATTTTAGATAAATAGTTACTTTTGTCTAAAATCACAACAGAGTTAGACTTATCTGCCTTGTTTGATCACGTTAAAAACTATGATCATTGTATTGACTGGAGTAACGCCATCTCAGTTATTAACTCTAACTCTATTACCAAGAGGAATATCATTGAATCTTCTATTATTAAGTACACAAAGAATTATAATCTTAATATTAGTGATGGTCTATACAAATTAGATAACTTTATTGTTGATAAAATTTGTAAAATGATAAGTTAATGAACGCTCGTTGTATGTTTTGGACAATCACATGTTTACCAAATGGCTCTTAGCTTCGTCTCTTCGATGTATATCAACTGACATATTTCTCTCTTGTGTCTCCCCTGATGGTGTGAGTAATACACGAAAGTGCACTTGGGAGCTTATCGTGTTTCATTTTCCCCGTGGACTCATAGGAATATCTTGATGACGCGCAAAATTGTGATCCTTTCCAACGTGGACTCCACACGGCTCTTCTATTTCTTCTCTACAAGCTGTCCTGGACTTTCTCTTTCGTTACTGCTTTCTCCAAATCGCTAATCAAGGCTTACCAACTGAAGTTACGGTTTGGATTCCTTAGGAAATGCCTTGATGAAGAAATGATGCCAAGATCTGTCCTACCTCAACGTTTGTTTCAGCTGTCTGGTCGACGATTTGACCAATTCCAAAATATTATTTTAAAGAAAAACATTGAATTAAAGAAACTTGAAATGGAGGAGGCTTTTCGCATTTCAAGAGAGAAGAAACGTGCCTTTCAAATGGCAATACCGACACACTGCAAGAACCGGATGTTGGACTATTGCTATGATAAATTAAGGAAAGAATGCAATAGGCTACAAGTGTCACTAAATTGTAAGTTGGACCATCTTATTGATAACAGCGACTGGACCAAGAACACAAACCCATCTTTTGTGGTAAACCTACCTAATAAATTAGATAAAGATTCCTTGTGTGCATTAGGCTATGGTTTGTTTTTTGTGCTCTGACAGGGAAGCCAGCTGTGTTGATGTCACAAAGTCTTTTTGTAATTTAGAAAAATACAGTAATTTAAGTAAAGATGAAATTAATATCTGTAAGGGTTTAGTGTATGCCAGTTTGTCAAAACCAGTGGAAGCTAATTGCCCTAAAAGATTCATAAGAGCTATTAACACCTTAAAGAAAGACAAGGATATACATATTACTAAAGCAGATAAGTCTAACTCTGTTGTGATTTTAGACAAAAGTAACTATTTATCTAAAATGAATGATCTTCTAAATGATGACACAACAGATTCTAAACTTAGTAAAACTCCCTTAAAAGCAGTTAATTCTCATTTCAATAAAGAAATGAAGTTGTTGTTGAAAGGTAACATCTCTCTTATCAAGTTTGTCATCTTTGTCCCTTTCATTGCCATATATGTATGGACTTATCAAAACACATAAACAGAATTTTCCAGCAAGACCTATAGTGAGTTCAGTAGGCTCCATCACATATGAATTGTCAAAATGGTTAGTTTCTTTATTAAGCCCTTTATTGGGTAAGGTATCAAATTCTAATATCATGAACAATGTAGATTTAGTCAACAGGCTAAACAATATCAATGTTAATTTTGATTTTAAACTAGTCAGCTTTGATGTTTCCTCACTTTCCACTAAAGTTTCAGTTGATGACCTTTTAGAATATTTATTTGATGTCTTGGATGATATTCATTTACCTGCTTCAAAGTCAAATTTCATTGAACTGATAAAATTGTGTATAAAAGACTGTGTATTTCAATTCAGTGGAGATTATTATGCTCAAAAATTTGGGATGGCAATGGGTAACCCTCTTTCACCTGTACTAAGTAATCTTTGTATGGAATTTTCTGAAACAAAATTACTAAAGGATATCTTACCTTCTAATGCAATTTGGTTTAGGTATGTAGATGATGTTCTTTGTGTTTGACGAACAAATGAAAATTTATAAATATTTCCCCCATTCCTTAAAAATTTAGTACCTTCCATCAAATTTACTGTAGAGCTTACAAAAATCCTATACAAGAATACTATTTCTATTCACCTTTGCACATTGTTCAGTTAGCCTTTGTATTGTTATTCAACTTTGCTACCTCATTGCTTTTTGAGAGCTACACCTGGTTGGATTGTTATTATTATGTGCTCTAAGATCACACTTATTGCAAGTTGCCTTATAGGATTTTTGTAAGCTCTACTTTAAGATTTATATTGTATTCCTGATAAAATCTCTGTTTTAACTCTTCTGAAGACCAGCTCTTCCATGCCTGTCATGCTACAGTATAATTCATTTTCTCTTATCTTTGACCACTGTCATTCCATTTCCCTACACCTTGTTTTCAGTTTCTGTGAGAAATGTTAGATCAGAGTTTCATTTTTCCACTTGACAGGAAATATTTGGTACTGTTGGGTGGTGAGCACACCACTAGATAGCCAGCTGCGCCCTGCTAGTGATTCCCGTATGTGTGCAAGTAAATCATAGTATTTAAAGCCTCCATATTGCTCTGTCAATATGACAATGTTATGATAGTTCAGCATAAAACAGGCGTGGCATGAAGCCAGCAGTAGCAGACAAGTCTTTTTTCTCAAAGAAACCGAAAAAAAGGGGCTCCTTCACTATTTTAAGAGCCGCTTACTCCTTTGAATATGAAAAAAGATTCATCATATGAAACCCCTACAACATGTATGATATTTTAAAGTAGCCTTTACCACGAACATATACAACATAGCTCTAAAAGTTCTACATTGCTGCAGGAATTTTCACATTACAGAGAAAAATTTCATTTATGTCTGACCTTGGGATAGTTGGGTTGTTGGTCTGAACAAGATGACTGAGACTGCAGGGTCTGCTGACTTTTCTGAGGAGGGATTGTTAGTTTCTAGAAATTATGATGCTTCCTAGTCAAGCATCTGTATGCTTAAGTGCATGTAAGCCTTCTCCATTATTTGCTGCAACATATTAATGCGTTTCATTTTGAATTAAGCAAGCAAGGGCTCAGGGCAGGATTCATCAAACTGATTTCTGAAAAATAAACCGATTATACTTTCCACTGTCAGGAAAATAGCTACATAGTTGCACAACAAACTGTATATCATATCAATTCTCTTAAATACAAGCTTAAACAATGATTCTTGACCTCTTCTTACAGGACATTTGCCTTGAGGACAGCAGCATCTGTTGTTCTGCAAGGCCTAATAGATCCATCAATGTGGAGGCAGACTTGCCTTCAAATATGCCTTAGAAAGTCACCAAACAGAATATTAAGCAACAAAAATGCATTTTAAAGGTGCAAGTTTAAGGGCTACATAGAACTGAAAGGATGTTAAAATATAACCTCTAATATCAGAGCAGCGAGGACATCTAATATATAAGAAACTAATGGAAGTTTTTAAATCCTTAGCTGAACCTTTGATTGTGAAACATTCATCCCTAACACAATGTTTACATATTTCCTGTTGAGGTCAGATTGTTATCCTTACTACCCATTTTTTTAATGTGCTCACATACGCTAAATAGACTCACAAAATTTAAGCTAAATAGACTCATAAAATTTAAAATTTTAACATAATCAATGACTACGAAAAACCTTAATTATCTATTTTCATTACATATGTAAAGTCTGTGGGACTTCTGTCCAGGTACACTGTTTTAGGTGGTGGAAGACTGGTTGTGTGACTGCTGCATTTGGGCCAGTTCAAGAGCATGTTGGTGAGAGGCTTCCAAACCCATTAGCAAATGGACCATAGTGTTTCATGTGAAAGTCTATTACATTATTAACGTCTGTAGGAGGAAAATTTCCTAATATTTTAAAGGCACTGTTTGTATTAGTGGGAGTGAAGGGTACGTGGGCGATTGTCTCTGAATGGATTTTGGGTAGATTTTTCACAACTTTCCTTTTTAAAGGCGAGATTGGTTTGTGGGTAATTTTTGAGAAGTATCTCATGAGTATGTTTGTAAGTTCTTTGGGACAATGGATTTTACTGTGATGAGTCAGGTGTGCTTCATGAGTGAGGACTGGTGAGACGAGTGGTGATGTGGGTCTTTCGGTTCATTGTGTTGATGAAGGAGTGCCAGTTATCTGTTTGCCTCTATATGATTAAGTTAATGATAGATTTATTGAAGAATATTGATTTGATCTCTGATTTCTATCAATGGTGAGTGGTTATGTGTAAGGTGGTTTCTTTACGATGTGTGTAATTTATGGGAGTAGGTAGTAGTTTGTAGGAAGCTAACAACCAGGGAGGTATATTACCAGTACTAACCGCCTGGGTATCTGGAGGGTTAGTGACGCCTGTTTAGTGATCCAGCACTCAGGTGGTCGTCACGTTGCACTCCTCTGACCCAGGTAGCTGTCTTTTGTATTGACTGGGTGAGCTGGATGGAGTGTGCTCAGGATGGGTAAGTGGTCAGACGATGGTTGCCGTAGCATCCTTCCATGTAATGCTGGTGTGAGCAGAATGTTGTTTCACAAAGTTAGCTGTAGGAGGTGGTGGACTGGGAGTCTGGTTGGTTGGTTGGTTGCATAGGTTAAGTATACTGAGAAGTTACAGTTGAAGAAATTCTCCTCAGAGATCATAAGTGTGAATGCTGAACAAAGTGGACATTCAAATCTTTAATAATGGTAGCATCTTACCGAGGTTCTGCTGTTGGGTAGTGTATCTTATGGGGTATGTAGAGTGAGGAGGTATGCAGATGTTGATTATCTTGCACCTAGTACTGTGTTTATAGGATATTGTTGTTGTCTGTGAGCTGTTGTATGGTGTCAGTTGTGGAGAAAATTTTGGTTTGGTGGATAAGTGTTATGAGTACCTATTCTTTGTCTGTTATTTCTTACAGCTGTGAGATCTGGATGTGAGACTAGCTTCTTAGATGAGTGCTACAAGGATACTGCATTCTCTTAATTAGCTGAGAATTTCTGTGTATTTGTTCTTATCATTACTAGCACTGAATTGCAAAATCTTTAGTTTGTCATTGCAGTTCTGTGGCGTAGAATGATCTATTTGTGAAGACTGAAAATGCGCATTCTGTAATGCTGTTTATTGGAAATTTGTGCTCGAGGTGAAGGTGTTTGTGACGGAGTGTTGTAAGTTATTTTCTGAATGGTTGCTGTACGTCCAGTGTTCTGAGTAGTCTCCAGTGGATGACAGTGATGCACAGTGGAGGTGATACCACTGACTGTAGTTAAAGCATAAATTGTAGTAGTGCGTTTTGATATAATTGGTACTATGAACACATGTCATAAGCTGGAATTAGTAGTTAGTTTACCTGGTCATTACCTCCCTGTAGTTAACACATTTGTGTGAATTCTTCAGATGCCTGAGTATAACCTTAAATAACACACTGTACAAAAATTAACTTTACACCAGTGAATGAGAGGTCTCAAATTGATCACCTGTTAGCTTTAAAGAGGTTGGTATGTTATCAGATCTTTTAGTCGTTATGTCATTACATTACTTTGAAAGTGAAAATACCATTTTTATACTAGTTTTCTGAAGAGACGTAGTAAGAGCAATGGTAAAGGGAAAAAAATATTGTCAATCACACCAATGGGAAAAAGATATTGCTAAGGTCATTAAAGGAAAAATAATATTGTTAAGCTTACTAAAGGAAAAAAATATTGTTGTTAAGGTTATGGCAGTATAGATTTCCCATATAATATCCTTCATGTCGAAATATACAAGGAGTAGAAATATGGCATTAAATCAATATCCCAACGATGGTCTAATTCAAGAAACAAAACTGATAACTAAAACACACAACACCACAGTGGCAGTCGGTAAGGGAGCTGTGAACATGGTTTAATACAAACATAATATTATGATCGTAGGAAGACTCTCCATATATAATATATCAAATAAGAAACAAAAATAGCCTCTAACATAGAAGCTAAAGATAACATATGGAACACACAACACTAAAATGTCCAGGACTAGAAATATAATAACCTTAAACACAAAACTGACTGCAATCATGTACATAAACTAATTTACTGGTAAACAATAACACTGAGAGGAATACATATGAAAATTATTGGTTTGATGCAAGGTACAAAAAAAAGGCAACTGGAGGTGTACAGTACATAGCAAAGATAAACAATGAAACAGTTTACATGGATTAGTAATATTACAGCCAATTTTGTTGTCGCTAGACTGGTGAAGCCATAATGCAAGAATAAACTGGAGACCAAATATAAGAATCAAAAGTACATAATGTGTTGTGAAAACTGGTACCAGAATGAAATAATTAAACACAAGAAGATAGATATCAGCATAAAGCATGGAAAATCCATGAAATAAAATTATCAATGGAATAATCATAGTTACACACATATGAATATTTCATGCAGTTTCAAGGAAAAACAAACTAGCTCAACTAAATACTTTAATGTGGCAACATGAGGAAAAGAGAAAAGCTTTGGAAATGATTTACATCTTGTACGACATTTTTACTTCACAATAAAAGTATTCTCTTAAACAGGGTCATCTTGGGGCTGAGCGAGGCCATTCCTTTCATATTACATTCTGCGTACGCCATCCAAATATATTAGTGCGAATGGAAAATTTAGGTAGGCTAAACATTAATTGAAAACATCAGGGGAGACCCATTATGAAGAAGAACAAAGTAACTTGTCAACTTTACCTTTTACTGCAGATAATATCTGAAGAATTAATTTCAATGAGTCCTTAACTTTACAGAGATGCAGAAGTGTCTTGTTCCTCTGAAAAATATAAAGAACAAAATGCTAATCAGCAGCGTAGTTACAAGAGGATGGAAGGTAGGCCCCAGGAACCACCAACTGTTTAGGGTTTTTATGATATCCAATTCTGCCTAGTTCCTAGGTTGCCATCCAGTCAATTTGGCCGTGATAATCTTGGCAAATCTATCGCCAAGGGTCCCAAATATCTAAACGCCAGTGGTAAATAGCACCTCGACTTAACTCAAAATATCACATATTGTTTACTTGACACTTATAGAGCCTAGCTTTCATGTGGTAATCAATAAGATTTGAAAAAGAACTTTGTCTAAATACAACACAAACACTTTAAACAGCTATTGATAGAAATGAGAAGAAACATACTAATCAATAATAACAAATATAACCAAACCTGTAACTTTTAATGTTGTCCCTTACCACCATGCATGTCTGTTCAAACAAAACAAACTGACCAAAAATAATTCTTTATGAACGTCTCGATTAACTAGAATTTCCCAAGAAACAATAACATATAAGAGAAGTTTTAGTCTGCAAACAAAACAAATACTTAAAACAGCTAACACAAAAGTAAAAAATAGATATCATAAATGATCATAAATTAAATCCAGTAACTATCAATAGCTGTCGCTTACACTCACGAATGGCTGACCCGTACCATATTTTGGTCTTCCGATTCACGTACAAATCTTGACCTATAACAATTCTAAATTATAATTACTATAATTTTCTTTAATCATTATATTACAATTTTCTTATGTTAATAATTAGTATAACAAACACAAACAAAAACTGTAGAACTATCAGAAGACAAATTTCAGGCAGCAACTATGAACAAGCGGGAAGGTTTGATCATTTCTCTCCTGCTCCTGCCTCTCTCTCCGTCTCCCATATGGCCTTCCCATACACCAAGATGATATATATATATATATATATATATATATATATATATATATATATATATATATATATATATATATATGGCCAATTCCCTGATCAAATTTGTTAACGTAGGCTGCATAAAATATACAAAATCACTAACCTCATTACAGGTTACTATATCATAAGAAATAATATCATAGATTTTTGTTTATTCTCCATAGATTTGAGACACTTTAAAAGCCTAGCTTGTATACTAACATTTTCATCCTCTGAGCGAAGCCGTACAATAATCGTCCTTATCTACTCTGAGCATTGGATAGCCTCCTGATGATCAAGATTGCTATTTTGGTTGTCCGTTTCCCTTGTTACTGCTGCGCCTCACTGCACACCTTACATGAGTGCCTTCCACAGTATTAGGGACAGCTGCTGGGCCTCACTGTAGCTACTTCTGGGACGGTTGCCAATCTTCCTCGTATTCCCTCATGACCACAGCGCCAAACCGACTCCCGCCATCAGGCCGAAACGCACAAACATTTCTGACAAAATTGAGACAACCGCTTTCGCGTCAGTTTTGACATCAAGTGAATTTCTACGACAATTACGTTCAAGATGCTTGGTTTTTCGTTCATGGATTGAACAGAAGCAACCAACGATGGTTGCTACTGCCCAATCCATGAAGTCCCCCCCACCACGGAAAGGTAACCAAGCTTCGGGGGGGATGGGTGTTTACCCTGACGCCAACGGAGAAACTCAATACAATATTTTTATTATAACTTTCCTTAATCTTGAAAAATGAATCAATCAGAGGGAACAATAGCCCCAGTCATATGAAGATTGGCTAACCGAGTCCTTGCGCATTGTGTAGAAAGTGATTTCTTTGAGGGTTGCTTTATGGAAGGCACGGTAGCGTCGGAAGAGTTTCATTTTTTCTTTGAAGACGAGGGAAATTATCCCCGTAAGTTTATGTATTTTTTTGGGCGGGATAATGTTCCCATTTTTTTTCTTTCTTTGTTTTTCAACGTCCCTACGTAGATATTATGTATCATCCACTACTGGGAGAAAGCCAGACTTCCGCCAGATTAACGTAATCCTTGACGGGGCCAAACTAATGTTGTCTTGGTGTTGGTTCCTCCGTGATAACCCAAACACAAACACAAACACGCCTCCAGTGTCCACTCTAGGGCCGTGTTCTCCTGCAGCACCAGCAGGAAGAAAGAACTCAGGTTCCTCACCAACTGAATCTTTTGGCACGGGGAGCGTGTGTCATCTCGACACGCCTTTTAACGCCCGTACGAGGTGCGGAGTGCAGTCGGTCTGTAACGTAGGACATGTCATGTGTTATTGGTCCCAGTCGGTCTAGAACGCTGGGCCTGACATGTGTTGGGGGACCAAGTCGGTCTTGAATGGTGGGCCTGACATGTGTTGGGGGACCAAGTCGGTCTTGAATGGTGAGCCTGACAGGTCTTGAGACCTGCCATGTCTCCCTGAAGGTGGGCCTGACAAGTGGGGTGGGCTGCATTTCCTCATGGATGGTGGGTCTGGTAAGGAGTGTGGGCTGCAGTGCCACTTGAGGGGGCGAGGTCACTTGGTCAGCAGCATCAGTGGGACGGTGAGGTTTCACTTTTGCACAGCGACCGTTGACGGAGAGTGGTGTCACGTCGGCAAGAAGTGCCTTCTTGTAGGAGGCATAGCAGGAGTACTGGATGACGGCAATCCCGCGGTGGTTCTCGTAGGTCGTGTAGGACTGCATGTCGAAGCGAACGATGTCGCCGAACTGCTTGAAGAATTCCCTGACGTTCGTCCTTGAGATTTTGTATGGAACGTTGACGACCCTGATGGTATACCTCTGCAGGACGGTTTTGAGAACCCCTTGCAACTGCTCGTTGGTGGGCACGATGACATGTATGTCCTCATCATCGCAGCCCAACTCATCTATATGTGGGACTCGGGTCTCGTGTGGTGGACGGTCCAGCAAATCCTCCTCATCGTGGAAAGGCAGGTAGGCCTGGTCAAGGAGGGCGACCCAGAGCACCTGCTGCTGCTCGACCACCTCCACAACTGAGCTTTTTGCAAAAACTTCCATGTTGAAGATACTAAGATTACGTTGTGCACTTTACGAAGTAACCTCGGTTATCCTTGTACGTCCACAAATATAGTGAGTCTAAATATAGTAAGGTACCCCCATGCTCTAATATCCTACATAGAAATAAAAGCATAGTCGACTTCATACAAACAAAAGCATGTCGACTTCGGCGATTTTAAATGTAGAGACCATCTAAAATATTGTAGGTGGGTTAATGGTTGTTACATGGTGACCAGGGGTACAGGTGGATGGGACAGACTGGATATAGTGAAGATCGATAGATGGGACAGACAGGGTACAGTGAATATCCATAGATGGGACAGACTGGGTATAGTGAAGATTGATAGATGGGACAGACAGGGTATAGTGAATATCCATAGATGGGAGAGACAGGGTGTAGTGAAGATGCATACATGGGACTGACAGGGTACAGTGAAGATTCGTAGATGGGACAGACAGGGTATACTGAAGATCTATAGATGGGACAAACAGGGTATAGTAAAGATGTGTAGATGGGACACACATTATAATGAATTGATTGATGGGACAGACAGGGTATAGTGAAGGTCGATAGACGGGACAGACAGGGTATAGAGAAGATCCATAGATGGGACAGGCTGGGTATAGTGAAGATCGATAGATAGGACAGACAAGGTATCGTGAAGATCGATAGATGGGACAGACAGGGTATAGTGAAGATCGATAGATGGTGGCAGACAGGGTATAGTGAAGATCGATAGATGGTGGCAGACAGGGTATAGTGAAGATCGATAGATGGGGACAGACAGTGTATAATGAAAATAAATAGATGGGACAGATTGGTTATAGTGATCGATAGATGGGACAGACTGGTTATATTGGCGATCGATAGATGGAAATGTTGGCACAAACAAACAATGGCCAGGTGGTCCTGAGTAGCAGATCTCTGTTACTTGCAGGCCAGAACTTAATGATGGTGAGAGATAATGGTGTCTCCCTCTGTAGTGAACATGATGGTGAGAGATAATGGTGTCTCCCTCTGTAGTGAACATGATGGTGAGAGATAATGGTGTCTCCCTCTGTATTGAACATGATGGTGAGAGATAATGGTGTCTCCCTCTGTATTGAACATGATGGTGAGAGATAATGGTGTCTCCCTCTGTAGTAAACATGATGGTGAGAGATAATGGTGTCTCCCTCTGTATTGAACATGATGGTGAGAGATAATGGTGTCTCCCTCTGTATTGAACATGACGGTGAGAGATAATGGTGTCTCTCTCTGCAGTGAACATGATGGTGAGAGATAATGGTGTCTCCCTCTGTATTGAACATGATGGTGAGAGATAATGGTGTCTCCCTCTGTAGTAAACATGATGGTGAGAGATAATTGTGTCTCCCTCTGTATTGAACATGACGGTGAGAGATAATGGTGTCTCTCTCTGCAGTGAACATGATGGTGAGAGATAATGGTGTCTCTCTCTGTAGTGAACATGACGGTAAGAGATAATGGTGTCTATGATTCGGTACGTAGAACTCTCATGAGATTAATCAGATATATGATTATGAGCAGAAAAAGATGTTATCTATGTGTGATATGTAAGAGGAGGAAAACTACTCCCACACATCACATTTTACACACATTTCCACAGGACAAAGAAAGGTAAGGGGTATTGCTGTGATAGAATTGGTAAGACATTCATAAATATAAACGTAGGATGGGATAAATCTAAGACAAGTAGATAACAAACAACCACATTTTTCTACAAACTCAACAAAGACAAAGGCGAATTTTTTTAGATATCAAGAAGTACATACCATATTTCCCCAATACCTACAGTTTTGTAATCAAAGAAAAAAATATTCTTGAACTTAATTGTTGACGAGTCACTTATGATAGTTAACTTTGTTTTCAAGCTCATTATTGTTAGAGTTTTTCCCATCATCTCTTATCTGCATAATCACTTCATCAGGATCATTAGGCTTACGTGGACCAATTACAGGATATGTATGTAAATATGTTGCTTTAACGTTAAAGAATGAAATATGTCCTGGTTGATATGGCATGATTGTTGATGAAACCGTCCAGTTGATTTGGTCTCTAACATTGTGTTTAATGTTACCTATATATGTTATTGCTCATAGTAGTCTGAAGTCGTGCGTACAATACTTCATCCTTGGGAAAAACATGAAAAACAAGTTTTGGATTATTTTCTTTTTTCTTTTTTCAAACTGAAAACTCACTGTATAGTTTTCGTCAACAAACAGACAGCCAGACAGCACAAGGGTAATTAGTACCACCAGCTGTTGACAACGTGCACAATTAAAGCAGTCATTGCTCACGCCAGATTACTCCTGCTTTCCTGTCTTTCTCATGTAGTCTTTGTATCACTACGTAAACACACACACACACACCCACACACACACACACACATACATACACACACACACACACACACACACACACACACACACACCATTATATTTCCACCACAAGCTACATTACACTGTCCACTAGAGGCAATTCTGCCCAGTGTACACCCTCTACCGTAACCTGCTATCTTCACTATGTTGGTGTTTCATCTTCATTACACTAGTTCTTCAACTTCACTATGTTAATCTATCATCTAGGATATTAAATCAATGAGGAAACGCTAGTCTACTATATTTTTGTGTGGCTTCACTATATTTTTGCAAGTGCTGGTCTATGAAAGTTTACTTCGTCAAGTAAATCACTCATCTCACCAGATCGCAGAAATGACTCACGTCCGCGCTGCCCATCGGTACCCTGGCAAGGAATCCTTCCTTGAATTTTTCGAGGCTCACATCCAGCAAACCGGGGCTGTTAAAGATTGTATAAGCCGAACTGAGCTATATTTGCGATACTGTGAATTCTGCGAAGGGTTCGGGTACGAGAAAGCTGCCGTCCTGAACGTCGGCAGAACACTGGGACGGTGGGGCATCAAGGCAGATCGCAGACTTGGAGGACGCAACGGCCGCCACCAGGAGTACGCCTACACCAGAATTGCCTGGTTGTCCAGCAGTGAGGGCCTGGCCCAGGGAGGAAAGCGGTGCTTTCCAGAATGCCAAAGGCCTTCCAGGAAGAGATCACGTCTGGATATCGAACCCGTGCACGAGAGAGTAGTGGTGAAGATCCAGACTCGGCATCAAGATGATGATGACCTGTGCGAAGGCGGACCCAGCGAGGAAACTGGTGTAGTTGACACAGGAGCAGCCGCCATCCCCATCAATGTTTCTTTGGCTCCCACCAAACAACGGGGCAAAGTGATGCCTACCACTGAATTGGTGACCTTGATCCCCTACTTCTATGGGGATGAATCAGGCTTGGTGGATCCCGACGTACTCGTACTGGTCGTCGATGAAGACCCTGATGTGTCTGTCGCTGCGACTGGAGGATCTGCAGGACCTGCAGCAGCAGCCGACCCTAAAGCTGAAGCGGCCGTGTTGAAGATTAAAGTCCACACCACCAACATTCATCCCTGAAATTCCTTGAACCTTAAGTTCCCGTCGCTGAGATTGGAGAAGCTGCTCCTCCTCCAGCGGTCGACCCTGTTATACCCGGTCCTCAGAAGACACTTCCTATGGCAAAAGTTCTCATTCAGTTGCAAATTATTGACAAACTATTGTACGGATGAAGCGGTTATCATAAAGGATTAAATCCTTAGGAAACGTTCCTACCATTTATCAGTCCCATCTACTGGGAAGGAAAAAAAAAATAAGAAAAATACATCCATTCTGTTGGTTGCCATAAACATGGCACAAATGGACCCTAAGTCGAACTGCTGACCTCCTAGTGGTAGGGTCCGGGCAACTTTGAGGGAACATTAACCTTCAAAGGCTAACAGCAGTCGCACAAAAACAATAAAGATTAATCATTATTAGTCATTTACAATAATCATAGACGATGGTTATAGCCTCGCCTATCTATCATCTCATTCGCTGTGAACGAAATCATAGGCGACTCTGATTCCACCTACATCTATCAAGTTTATCTATTTATTCAACCATCTAACTATCTGTCTATCGTCCTTGTTTGAATATTTTCTGTATCATGTAAATCTCAGCCATTGAAATGTCCTGAGAAAAATGTCGTAGTGAACAAATGAATTCTAGTTTTCACTGAAATAGCCCCGTTTTTGCACCTTCCTTCACCATTTGTCCACCATTTATTCCCGGTAAGGAATTACGAACTAACTTCAGAGTCGTATTACAAATATATGAAACAAGTCACCAACTCACTGTTTTGTTCATATTTTTTGCTATATTACATGTGTCAGTTTGTAACTGTAATCATCGGATGAACATCTTTATATATTTTGCTGCTTTTTCAGTTCCTAATAAACCAGACCTTGTTTTCATCATGTAACATGCAGTTCAAGAAGAAAGGCTATAGATGAGAAAAATCCAGTTGCATAAGTTCAATTAATTAGATTACACGCAGAATATTAGGCCTTCTTGACCAACACCATTTTAGACGTAATGGTTGCTCGATCATCGGCCGTTGACATAAAGAAAGAAAAACAAAATAATGTTTAGTAAAACTATATCAGTACAAATCCAATGTATCGTATGTACTGATATGAAAGGTAATATATAGTCTGTATTGATATCAAAGACAATATAGGCAGCAAGTATGAATTTTTCCTTTATAAATGGAAGATCATGATTGCCACTGCGATCTCGACCTGCCGTTTTCTTAATGAAATGTACGTCTCCTGAGAACGAGGTGAGGCGACCGACGCTCACGGCTCGACCCAGTTTGAGAATATATATATGTTGTTCGCTGATGATACAGCGCTGGTGGCTGATTCATGTGAGAAACTGCAGAAGCTGGTGACTGAGTTTGGAAAAGTGTGTGGAAGAAGAAAGTTAAGAGTAAATGTGAATAAGAGCAAGGTTATTAGGTACAGTAGGGTTGAGGGTCAAGTCAATTGGGAGGTGAGTTTGAATGGAGAAAAACTGGAGGAAGTGAAGTGTTTTAGATATCTGGGAGTGGATCTGGCAGCGGATGGAACCTTGGAAGCGGAAGTGGATCATAGGGTGGGGGAGGGGGCGAAAATCCTGGGGGCCTTGAAGAATGTGTGGAAGTCGAGAACATTATCTCGGAAAGCAAAAATGGGTATGTTTGAAGGAATAGTGGTTCCAACAATGTTGTATGGTTGCGAGGCGTGGGCTATGGATAGAGTTGTGCGCAGGAGGATGGATGTGCTGGAAATGAGATGTTTGAGGACAATGTGTGGTGTGAGGTGGTTTGATCGAGTGAGTAACGTAAGGGTAAGAGAGATGTGTGGAAATAAAAAGAGCGTGGTTGAGAGAGCAGAAGAGGGTGTTTTTAAGTGGTTTGGGCACATGGAGAGGATGAGTGAGGAAAGATTGACCAAGAGGATATATGTGTCGGAGGTGGAGGGAACAAGGAGAAGAGGGAGACCAAATTGGAGGTGGAAAGATGGAGTGAAAAAGATTTTGTGTGATCGGGGCCTGAGCATGCAGGAGGGTGAAAGGAGGGCAAGGAATAGAGTGAATTGGAGCGATGTGGTATACCGGGGTTGACGTGCTGTCAGTGGATTGAATCAAGGCATGTGAAGCGTCTGGGGTAAACCATGGAAAGATGTGTAGGTATGTATATTTGCGTGTGTGGACGTATGTATATACATGTGTATGGGGGGGGGGGGGTTGGGCCATTTCTTTCGTCTGTTTCCTTGCGCTACCTCGCAAACGCGGGAGACAGCGACAAAGTATAATAATAATAAAAATATATATATATATATATATATATATATATATATATATATATATATATATATATATATATATATATATATATATATATATATATATATATATATATATATATATCCCTGGGGATAGGGGATTAAGAATACTTCCCACGTATTCCCTGCGTGTCGTAGAAGGCGACTAAAAGGGGAGGGAGCGGGG
>NC_092231.1:49025931-49084217 GCF_036320965.1 Panulirus ornatus
CTGGTACTGGATAACCCAGCACAGGTTAGTGGCACTTATGTACTGGTACTGGATAATCCAGCACAGGTAGTGGTACTTATGTACTGGTACTGGATAACCCACCAGGTAGTGGTACTTATGTGCTGGTACTGGATAACCCAGCACAGGTAGTGGCACTTATGTACTGGTACTGGATAACCCAGCACAGGTAGTGGTACTTATGTACTGGTACTGGATAACCCAGCACAGGTAGTGGTACTTATGTACTGGTACTGGATAACCCAGCACAGGTAGTGGTACTTATGTACTGGTACTGGATAACCCAGCACAGGTAGTGGTACTTATGTACTGGTAATGGATAACCCAGCACAGGTAGTGGTACTTATGTACTGGTACTGGATAACCCAGCACAGGTAGTGGTACTTATGTGCTGGTAATGGATAACCCAGCACAGGTAGTGGTACTTATGTACTGGTAATGGATAACCCAGCACAGGTAGTGGTACTTATGTACTGGTACTGGATAACCCAGCACAGGTAGTGGTACTTATGTACTGGTAATGGATAACCCAGCACAGGTAGTGGTACTTATGTACTGGTACTGGATAACCCAGCACAGGTAGTGGTACTTATGTACTGGTACTGGATAACCCAGCACAGGTAGTGGTACTTATGTACTGGTACTGGATAACCCAGCACAGGTAGTGGTACTTATGTACTGGTACTGGATAACCCAGCACAGGTAGTGGTACTTATGTACTGGTACTGGATAACCCAGCACAGGTAGTGGTCACTTATGTACTGGTACTGGATAACCCAGCACAGGTAGTGGTACTTATGTACTGGTACTGGATAACCCAGCACAGGTAGTGGTACTTATGTACTGGTACTGGATAACCCAGCACAGGTAGTGGTACTTATGTACTGGTACTGGATAACCCAGCACAGGTAGTGGTACTTATGTACTGGTACTGGATAACCCAGCACAGGTAGTGGTACTTATGTACTGGTACTGGATAACCCAGCACAGGTAGTGGTACTTATGTACTGGTACTGGATAACCCAACACAGGTAGTGGTACTTATGTACTGGTACTGGATAACCCAGCACAGGTAGTGGTACTTATGTACTGGTACTGGATAACCCAGCACAGGTAGTGGTACTTATGTACTGGTATTGGATAACCCAGCACAGGTAGTGGTACTTATGTACTGGTACTGGATAACCCAGCACAGGTAGTGGTACTTATGTACTGGTACTGGATAACCCAGCACAGGTAGTGGTACTTATGTACTGGTACTGGATAACCCAGCACAGGTAGTGGTACTTATGTACTGGTAATGGATAACCTAGCACAGGTAGTGGCACTTATGTACTGGTACTGATAACCCAGCACAGGTAGTGGTACTTATGTACTGGTACTGGATAACCCAGCACAGGTAGTGGTACTTATGTACTGGTACTGGATAACCAGCACAGGTAGTGGTACTTATGTGCTGGTAATGGATAACCCAGCACAGGTAGTGGCACTTATGTACTGGTACTGGATAACCCAGCACAGGTAGTGGTACTTATGTACTGGTACTGGATAACCCAGCACAGGTAGTGGCACTTATGTACTGGTAATGGATAACCCAGCACAGGTAGTGGTACTTATGTACTGGTAATGGATAACCCAGCACAGGTAGTGGTACTTATGTACTGGAATGGATAACCCAGCACAGGTAGTGGTACTTATGTGCTGGTAATGGATAACCCAGCACAGGTAGTGGTACTTATGTACTGGTAATGGATAACCCAGCACAGGTAGTGGTACTTATGTGCTGGTAATGGATAACCCAGCACAGGTAGTGGTACTTATGAGCCGGTAATGGATAACCCAGCACAGGTAGTGGTACTTATATGCTGGTAATGTATAACCCAGCACAGGTAGTGGTACTTATGTACTGGTACTGGATAACCCAGCAGAGGTAGTGGTACTTATGTGCTGGTACTGGATAACCCAGCACAGGTAGTGGCACTTATGTACTGGTACTGGATAACCCAGCACAGGTAGTGGCACTTATGTACTGGTACTGGATAACCCAGCACAGGTAGTGGTACTTATGTACTGGTACTGGATAACCCAGCACAGGTAGTGGTACTTATGTACTGGTACTGGATAACACAGCACAGATAGTGGTACTTATGTACTGGTACTGGATAACCTAACACAGGTAGTGGCACTTATGTACTGGTACTGGATAACCCAACACAGGTAGTGGTACTTATGTACTGGTACTGGATAACCCAGCACAGGTAGTGGTACTTATGCACTGGTACTGGATAACCCAGCACAGGTAGTGGTACTTATGTACTGGTACTGGATAACCCAGCTCAGGTAGTGGTTCTTATGTACTGGTACTGGATAACCCAGCACAGGTAGTGGTACTTATGTACTGGTACTGGATAACTCAGCACAGGTAGTGGTACTTATGTACTGGTACTGGATAACCCAACACAGGTAGTGGTAATTATGTACTGGTACTGAATAAGCCAACACAGGTAGTGGTACTTGTGTACTGGTACTGGATAACCCAGCACAGGTAGTGGTACTTATGTACTGGTACTGGATAACCCAGCACAGGTATTGGTACTTATGTACTGGTACTGGATAACCCACCACAGGTAGTGGTACTTATGTACTGGTGCTGGATAACCCAGCACAGGTAGTGGTACTTATGTGCTGGTACTGGATAACCCAGCACAGGTAGTGGTACTTATGTACTGGTAATGAATAACCCAGCACAGGTAGTGGTAATTATGTACTGGTACTGGATAACACAGCACAGGTAGTGGTACTTATGTACTGGTACTGGATAACCCAGCACAGGTAGTGGTACTTATGTACTGGTAATGGATAACCCAGCACAGGTAGTGGTACTTATGTACTGGTACTGGATAACCCAGCACAGGTAGTGGTACTTATGTGCTGGTACTGGATAACCCAGCACAGGTAGTGGCACTTATGTACTGGTAATGGATAACCCAGCACAGGTAGTGGTACTTATGTACTGGTACTGGATAACCCAGCACAGGTAGTGGTACTTATGTACTGGTACTGGATAACCCAGCACAGGTAGTGGCACTTATGTACTGGTACTGGATAACCCAGCACAGGTAGTGGTACTTATGTACTGGTGCTGGATAACCCAGCACAGGTAGTGGTACTTATGTACTGGTACTGGATAACCCAGCACAGGTAGTGGTACTTATGTGCTTGTAATGGATAACCCAGCACAGGTAGTGGCACTTATGTACTGGTACTGGATAACCCAGCACAGGTAATGGTACTTATGTACTGGTACTGGATAACCCAGCACAGGTAGTGGTACTTATGTGCTGGTAATGGATAACCCAGCACAGGTAGTGGTACTTATGTACTGGTAATGGATAACCCAGCACAGGTAGTGGCACTTATGTACTGGTAATGGATAACCCAGCACAGGTAGTGGTACTTATGTACTGGTAATGGATAACCCAGCACAGGTAGTGGTACTTATGTACTGGAATGGATAACCCAGCACAGGTAGTGGTACTTATGTGCTGGTAATGGATAACCCAGCACAGGTAGTGGTACTTATGTACTGGTAATGGATAACCCAGCACAGGTAGTGGTACTTATGTGCTGGTAATGGATAACCCAGCACAGGTAGTGGTACTTATGAGCTGGTAATGGATAACCCAGCACAGGTAGTGGTACTTATATGCTGGTAATGTATAACCCAGCACAGGTAGTGGTACTTATGTACTGGTACTGGATAACCCAGCAGAGGTAGTGGTACTTATGTGCTGGTACTGGATAACCCAGCACAGGTAGTGGCACTTATGTACTGGTACTGGATAACCCAGCACAGGTAGTGGTACTTATGTACTGGTACTGGATAACCCAGCACAGGTAGTGGTACTTATGTACTGGTACTGGATAACCCAGCACAGGTAGTGGTACTTATGTACTGGTACTGGATAACCCAGCACAGATAGTGGTACTTATGTACTGGTACTGGATAACCTAACACAGGTAGTGGCACTTATGTACTGGTACTGGATAACCCAACACAGGTAGTGGTACTTATGTACTGGTACTGGATAACCCAGCACAGGTAGTGGTACTTATGCACTGGTACTGGATAACCCAGCACAGGTAGTGGTACTTATGTACTGGTACTGGATAACCCAGCTCAGGTAGTGGTTCTTATGTACTGGTACTGGATAACCCAGCACAGGTAGTGGTACTTATGTACTGGTACTGGATAACGCAGCACAGGTAGTGGTACTTATGTACTGGTACTGGATAACCCAACACAGGTAGTGGTACTTATGTACTGGTACTGGATAAGCCAACACAGGTAGTGGTACTTATGTACTGGTACTGGATAACCCAGCACAGGTAGTGGTACTTATGTACTGGTACTGGATAACCCAGCACAGGTAGTGGTACTTATGTACTGGTACTGGATAACCCACCACAGGTAGTGGTACTTATGTACTGGTGCTGGATAACCCAGCACAGGTAGTGGTACTTATGTACTGGTACTGGATAACCCAGCACAGGTAGTGGTACTTATGTGCTTGTAATGGATAACCCAGCACAGGTAGTGGCACTTATGCACTTGTACTGAATAACCCAGCACAGGTAGTGGTACTTATGTACTGGTACTGGATAACCCAGCACAGGTAGTGGTACTTATGTACTGGTAATGGATAAGCCAGCACAGGTAGTGGTACTTATGTGCTGGTACTGGATAACCCAGCACAGGTAGTGGTACTTATGTACTGGTACTGGATAACCCAGCACAGGTAGTGGTACTTATGTACTGGTACTGGATAACCCAGCACAGGTAGTGGCACTTATGTACTGGTACTGGATAACCCAGCACAGGCAGTGGTACTTATGTACTGGTACTGGATAACCCAGCACAGGTAGTGGTACTTATGTGCTGGTACTGGATAACCCAGCACAGGTAGTGGCACTTATGTACTGGTAATGGATAACCCAGCACAGGTAGTGGTACTTATGTACTGGTACTGGATAACCCAGCACAGGTAGTGGTACTTATGTACTGGTACTGGATAACCCAGCACAGGTAGTGGCACTTATGTACTGGTACTGGATAACCCAGCACAGGTAGTGGTACTTATGTACTGGTACTGGATAACCCAGCACAGGTAGTGGTACTTATGTACTGGTACTGGATAACCCAGCACAGGTAGTGGTACTTATGTACTGGTACTGGATAACCCAGCACAGGTAGTGGTACTTATGTACTGGTACTGGATAACCCAGCACAGGTAGTGGTACTTATGTGCTGGTACTGGATAACCCAGCACAGGTAGTGGCACTTATGTACTGGTACTGGATAACCCAGCACAGGTAGTGGTACTTATGTACTGGTACTGGATAACCAGCACAGGTAGTGGTACTTATGTACTGGTACTGGATAACCCAGCACAGGTAGTGGCACTTATGTACTGGTACTGGATAACCCAGCACAGGTAGTGGCACTTATGTACTGGTACTGGATAACCCAGCACAGGTAATGGTACTTATGTACTGGTACTGGATAACCCAGCACAGGTAGTGGTACTTATGTACTGGTAATGGATAAGCCCAGCACAGGTAGTGGTACTTATGTACTGGTACTGGATAACCCAGCACAGGTAGTGGTACTTATGTGCTGGTAATGGATAACCCAGCACAGGTAGTGGCACTTATGTACTGGTACTGGATAACCCAGCACAGGTAGTGGTACTTATGTACTGGTACTGGATAACCCAGCACAGGTAGTGGTACTTATGTACTGGTAATGGATAAGCCAGCACAGGTAGTGGTACTTATGTGCTGGTAATGGATAACCCAGCACAGGTAGTGGCACTTATGTACTGGTACTGGATAACCCAGCACAGGTAGTGGTACTTATGTGCTGGTAATGGATAACCCAGCACAGGTAGTGGCACTTATGTGCTGGTACTGGATAACCCAGCACAGGTAGTGGCACTTATGTACTGGTACTGGATAACCCAGCACAGGTAGTGGTACTTATGTACTGGTACTGGATAACCCAGCACAGGTAGTGGTACTTATGTACTGGTACTGGATAGCCCAGCACAGGTAGTGGTACTTATGTGCTGGTAATGGATAACCCAGCACAGGTAGTGGTACTTATGTACTGGTACAGGATAACCCAGCACAGGTAGTGGTACTTATGTGCTGGTAATGGATAACCCAGCACAGGTAGTGGTACTTATGTACTGGTACTGGATAACCCAGCACAGGTAGTGGTACTTATGTACTGGTACTGGATAACCAGCACAGGTAGTGGTACTTATGTACTGGTACTGGATAACCCAGCACAGGTAGTGGTACTTATGTACTGGTACTGGATAACCCAGCACAGGTAGTGGCACTTATGTACTGGTACTGGATAACCCAGCACAGGTAGTGGTACTTATGTACTGGTACTGGATAACCAGCACAGGTAGTGGTACTTATGTACTGGTACTGGATAACCAGCACAGGTAGTGGCACTTATGTACTGGTAATGGATAACCCAGCACAGGTAGTGGTACTTATGTACTGGTAATGGATAACCCAGCACAGGTAGTGGTACTTATGTACTGGTAATGGATAACCCAGCACAGGTAGTGGTACTTATGTGCTGGTAATGGATAACCCAGCACAGGTAGTGGTACTTATGTACTGGTACTGGATAACCCAGCACAGGTAGTGGTACTTATGTACTGGTACTGGATAACCCAGCACAGGTAGTGGTACTTATGTACTGGTACTGGATAACCCAGCACAGGTAGTGGTACTTATGTACTGGTACTGGATAACCCAGCACAGGTAGTGGTACTTATGTGCTGGTAATGGATAACCCAGCACAGGTAGTGGTACTTATGTACTGGTACTGGATAACCCAGCACAGGTAGTGGTACTTATGTACTGGTACTGGATAACCCAGCACAGGTAGTGGTACTTATGTACTGGTACTGGATAACCAGCACAGGTAGTGGCACTTATGTACTGGTACTGGATAACCCAGCACAGGTAGTGGTACTTATGTACTGGTACTGGATAACCCAGCACAGGTAGTGGTACTTATGTGCTGGTACTGGATAACCCAGCACAGGTAGTGGTACTTATGTACTGGTAATGGATAACCCAGCACAGGTAGTGGTACTTATGTACTGTACTGGATAACCCAGCACAGGTAGTGGTACTTATGTACTGGTACACTGGATAACCCAGCACAGGTAGTGGGTACTTATGTACTGGTAATGGATAACCCAGCACAGGTAGTGGTTACTTATGTGCTGGTAATGATAACCCAGCACAGTAGTGGTACTTTTGTACTGGTACTGGATAAACCCAGCACAGGTAGTGGTACTTATGTGCTGGTAATGGATAACCCAGCACAGGTAGTGGCACTTATGTACTGTACGGATAACCCAGCACAGGTATGGACTTATGTACTGGTACTGGATAACCCAGCACAGGTAGTGGCACTTTATGTACTGGTACTGGATAATCCAGCACAGGTAGTGGTACTTATGTACTGGTACTGGATAACCCAGCACAGGTTAGTGGACTTATGTGCTGGTAATGGATAACCAGCACAGGTAGTGGTACTTATGTACTGGTACTGGATAACCCAGCACAGGTAGTGGTACTTATGTACTGGTACTGGATAACCCAGCACAGGTAGTGGTACTTATGTACTGGTACTGGATAACCCAGCACAGGTAGTGGTACTTATGTACTGGTACTGGATAACCCAGCACAGGTAGTGGTACTTATGTACTGGTACTGGATAACCCAGCACAGGTAGTGGTACTTATGTACTGGTACTGGATAACCCAGCACAGGTAGTGGTACTTATGTACTGGTACTGGATAACCCAGCACAGGTAGTGGTACTTATGTACTGGTACTGGATAACCCAGCACAGGTAGTGGTACTTATGTACTGGTACTGGATAACCCAGCACAGGTAGTGGTACTTATGTACTGGTACTGGATAACCCAGCACAGGTAGTGGTACTTATGTACTGGTACTGGATAACCCAGCACAGGTAGTGGTACTTATGTACTGGTACTGGATAACCCAGCACAGGTAGTGGTACTTATGTACTGGTACTGGATAACCCAGCACAGGTAGTGGACTTATGTCTGGTACTGGATAACCCAGCACGGTAGTGGTACTTATGTATGGTACTGGATAACCCACGTGTGCATTATGTATATCGCACGTTTTATTATTACGGTCCAATGTATTTTTTTTAACCATTTATATATAATACTAAGTATGTCTTTTAGGATTAAAGCAAGGTATGGCTTATGTAGGTACGGATACCAGCAAGTGTGGACTTATACTGTACTGATACAGCACATAGTGCATTATATGATGGATACCAGCACAGAGTGTACTTGTGCTGGTAATGATAAACAGCACAGGTAGTAGTATTATGTATGGTCTGGTAACCAGCAAGGTAGTGTACTTATGTGCTGGTACTGGTAACAGCACAGTTAGTGTACTTATGTACTGTACTGGATAACCGCACAGGTATGGCACTTATGTACTGGTATGGATAACCAGCACAGGTAGTGGATTATGTACTGGTACTGGATAACCCAGCACAGGTAGTGGTACTTATGTTCTGGTACTGGATAATCCAGAACAGGTAGGGGTACTTATGTACTGGTACTGGATAACCCAGCACAGGTAGTGGTACATATGTACTGGTGCTGGATAACCCAGCACAGGTAGTGGCACTTATGTACTGGTACTGGATAACCAAGCACAGGTAGTGCCACTTATGTACTGGTACTGGATAACCCAGCACAGGTAGTGGCACTTATGTGCTGGTAATGGATAACCCAGCACAGGTAGTGGCACTTATGTACTGGTACTGGATAACCAAGCACAGGTAGTGCCACTTATGTACTGGTACTGGATAACCCAGCACAGGTAGTGGCACTTATGTGCTAGTAATGGATAACCCAGCACAGGTAGTGGCACTTATGTACTGGTAATGGATAACCCAGCACAGGTAGTGGTACTTATGTGCTGGTAATGGATAAGCCAGCACAGGTAGTGGCACTTATGTACTGGTAATGGATAACCCAGCACAGGTAGTGGTACTTATGTACTGGTAATGGATAACCCAGCGCAGGTAGTGGTACTTATGTACTGGAATGGATAACCCAGCACAGGTAGTGGTACTTATGTGCTGGTAATGGATAACCCAGCACAGGTAGTGGTACTTATGTACTGGTAATGGATAACCCAGCACAGGTAGTGGTACTTATGTACTGGTACTGGATAACCCAGCACAGGTAGTGGTACTTATGTACTGGTACTGGATAACCCAGCACAGGTAGTGGTACTTATGTACTGGTACTGGATAACCCAGCACAGGTAGTGGCACTTATGTGCTGGTACTGGATAACCCAGCACAGGTAGTGGCACTTATGTACTGGTACTGGATAACCCAGCACAGGTAGTGGTACTTATGTACTGGTACTGGATAACCCAGCACAGGTAGTGGTACTTATGTACTGGTACTGGATAACCCAGCACAGGTAGTGGTACTTATGTACTGGTACTGGATAACCCAGCACAGGTAGTGGTACTTATGTACTGGTACTGGATAACCCAGCACAGGTAGTGGTACTTATGTACTGGTACTGGATAACCCAGCACAGGTAGTGGTACTTATGTACTGGTACTGGATAACCCAGCACAGGTAGTGGTACTTATGTACTGGTACTGGATAATCCAGCACAGGTAGTGGTACTTATGTACTGGTACTGGATAACCCAGCACAGGTAGTGGCACTTATGTACTGGTACTGGATAACCCAGCACAGGTAGTGGTACTTATGTACTGGTACTGGATAACCCAGTTAATGTTCCGCCAGGTGACCCTGGTCATCTTATTTCCAATCAGCCACCCAGTGTTCACTACCATCCTGGATGGTGGTCAAAATATAGTCAACAATATTAGTAATGATGGCGTTATTTTAGGTGACATTAATGGCGGCAACTGTATTGGTGAGTTGGCGACTCATATAATGTGAGAGAAGTTGTCTTATGCTCACGTGAGTACCTGACCTTGTTCACACTTCAAATGTCAATATATCATTATCATCATCTATGTGTAGTGATGATGATGATGATCATTAATGATGGTGTAAACATGACCCAGAAAGATGGTGGCTATTAGACACATTGGTTGTGGCAAGAAATATTGTGGACACAAAGTTAGCGACGTAAGATATAGAACATGGGACACCTGCACTCACACCCACCCACAGAACATGGCACACCTGCACTCACACCCACCCACAGAACATGGCACACCTGCACTCACACCCACCCACAGAACATGGCACACCTGCACTCACACCCACCCACAGAACATGGCACACCTGCACTCACACCCACCCACAGAACATGGCACACCTGCACTCACACCCACCCACAGAACATGGCACACCTGCACTCACACCCACCCACAGAACATGGCACACCCTGCACTCACACCCACCCACAGAACATGGCACACCTGCACTCACACCCACCCACAGAACATGGGAGATCTGCACTCACACCCACCCACAGAACATGGCACACCTGCACTCACACCCACCCACAGAACATGGCACACCTGCACTCACACCCACCCACAGAACATGGCACACCTGCACTCACACCCACCCACAGAACATGGCACACCTGCACTCACACCCACCCACAGAACATGGGACACCTGCACTCACACCCACCCACAGAACATGGCACACCTGCACTCACACCCACCCAGCCACCCAGCCAGCCACCCAGCCACCCAGCCAGCCACCCAGCCAGCCAGCCAGCCACTAGTGTGAGCCACATAATATGTAGCAGAGGAGGATGGTACAGCTGGTGTCGACCAGCTGCTCTCCTTCTGGCAGCTGGTCGTTTTCTGTGATGAGAAAACGTTGTGTACTGACGGGCGCCCCGTACAGCAGCAGGTCAGGTTGGGCCACAACCCTGAGCCGGAGCCATTTGACCTGGTGGTGGTGGTGGTCCACAAGTGCCCCATCCACAGGTCGGGGTGTTAAGGTGTGGTAGTTTGAGCCCCACTGGGCAACATCCCCTCCCTGACGTGAACCCCACTGAACATGAATCCTCCACACTTGCCACATCACTGATGATGATGACGTCAACACCACCACATCATCATGACCTCATCATGTCATCACTGATGATGATGACGTCAACACCACCACATCATCATGACCTCATCATCATCATCATGTCATCACTGATGATGATGACGTCAACACCACCACATCATCATCATCATCATGTCATCACTGATGATGATGACGTCAACACCACCACATCATCATGACCTCATCATGTCATCACTGATGATGATGACGTCAACACCACCACATCATCATGACCTCATCATGTCATCACTGATGATGATGACGTCAACACCACCACATCATCATGACCTCATCATCATCATGATGTCATCACTGATGATGATGAGGTCAACACTTGGTGACGTCATGATCATGATGATGTGGTGTTGCTAGTACAACTTGTGTTGATCAGGTCAGGTCAGGTTTGGTGGTTGGCTGATTCTAAATATGGCTTCCTCCTCCTCCTCCTCCTCCTCGTCCGTTGTTCTCTGGTGATGGAGATATGATGATATAATTACTGTGTCACAACATACAAGCCTCCTCCTCCTCTACCATCATTATTGTGGCATCAAGAGAAATGGCTTCGTACAAGTAACATTGGTTTATTTATGATTACATGATGATGATGATGATGATGACATCCACACATAATGGTGACGGTGACGAGCCCAACCTAGAAAGTTATATATCATCATGGTTCATCATGTCCTCACACATCTCACGTTTGTGCTCACCTGACCCACCACAATTACCTCCAATGATCCAGCACTCATCCACCATCACATGGGTATCCCAGTCTCCCAGGTATGGGTATCCCAGTGTCCCAGGTATGGGTATCCCAGTGTCCCAGGTATGGGTATCCCAGTGTCCCAGGTATGGGTATCCCAGTGTCCCAGGTATGGGTATCCCAGTCTCCCAGGTATGGGTATCCCAGTCTCCCAGGTATGGGTATCCCAGTCTCCCAGGTATGGGTATCCCAGTCTCCCAGGTATGGGTATCCCAGTCTCCCAGGTATGGGTATCCCAGTGTCCCAGGTATGGGTATCCCAGTGTCCCAGGTATGGGTATCCCAGTGTCCCAGGTATGGGTATCCCAGTGTCCCAGGTATGGGTATCCCAGTGTCCCAGGTATGGGTATCCCAGTGTCCCAGGTATGGGTATCCCAGTGTCCCCGGGATCTTTCTTCCATGGTTCTTAAATCTTGGTGGAATGGTTGAGCCAGTTCCTCACTTAGGTTGTCTGGCCAAGTGGGTGTGGAGGTAATGCACTTTGATGTTCATTTTACAGCCAAGTTGAGGGAAAGAAAATGGCAGGTTCTCCACTAGTTCAGGGTAGTTATCTGCTTTATGGTGACCAAGACAATTCCTTACAACCACAGTGAACGAAGACCATGCCTCTGCCTCAACATTGGTCATTGAATCTTGGAAATGTGGGTCTTTCATGAGTTCCATGGTTTGTGACCCGTCGACAATACCTGCCTTCACCTTCTCCATGATCAGCGCTGGCCATTTTCTGCCTGTGTAGTCAAAGCAGAGTGTCCTTCTTTGTTCCAAACCTTCACAAACTGTTTCATTAAACCTAGTTTGATGTGCAGTGGTGGTACAATGATCTTATCTCTGTCAACCAAGGGTTCTGCCATTACATTCTTGTCTCCAACCAACATGTTTTCTCTCAGAGACCATTGTTTTCTCAGCCAGTGCTCATCCTCAGCTCTACTATCCCAGAGACAGATAAAGCTGGGCTACTTGTTGTACCCACTCTGCTGACCCAGGAGAAAAGTCACCATCTTAAGATCCACACACATTAACCATTGGTGATGGTGGTATGATATCTTGTGTAAGACCAGGACGATTGTGTCCTGCTGTTCACTCATCATAGTTGAACCACCAATTGGGAGTGATCCATATTTGTTGTCATTGTGTAGAAGCACAACATGTTAAGCTCCACTCAGAACTACCTATGCTCGTGAGTGGTCCATTTATTGATAATTGCATTATCTGAAAACCTGTATCTGCTAGAAGGAAATGAAGGTCATAATGTTAGTCAGTGGCGTAAATATACCTAGATTCATGTCTAAAATCTGAGACACCAAAATGGTTTTAAATATTTCCTCCCCAATATATATATATATATCTTTCTTTCTTTCATACTATTCGCCATTTCCCGCATTAGCGAGGTAGCGTTAAGAACAGAGGACTGGGCCTTTGAGGGATTATCCTCACTTGGCCCCCTTCTCTGTTCCTTCTTTTGGAAAATTAAAAAAAAAAAAAAATGAGAGGGGAGGATTTCCAGCCACCCGCTCCCTTCCCTTTTAGTCGCCTTCTACGACACGCAGGGAATACGTGGGAAGTATTCTTTCTCCCCTATATATATATATATATATATATATATATATATATATATATATATATATATATATGTGATAGAGTGTAAGAAAGTAAATTCTCGATTAATATGGGTAAAACTGAAAGTTGATGGAGAGAGGTGGGTGATTATTGGTGCATATGCACCTGGGCATGAGAAGAAAGATCAAGAGAGGCAAGTGTTTTGGGAGCAGCTGAATGAGTGTGTTAGTGGTTTTGATGCACGAGACCGGGTTATAGTGATGGGTGATTTGAATGCAAAGGTGAGTAATGTGGCAGTTGAGGGAATAATTGGTATACATGGGGTGTTCAGTGTTGTAAATGGAAATGGTGAAGAGCTTGTAGATTTATGTGCTGAAAAAGGACTGATGATTGGGAATACCTGGTTTAAAAAGCGAGATATACATAAGTATACTTATGTAAGTAGGAGAGATGGCCAGAGAGCGTTATTGGATTACGTGTTAATTGACAGGCGTGCGAAAGAGAGACTTTTGGATGTTAATGTGCTGAGAGGTGCAACTGGAGGGATGTCTGATCATTATCTTGTGGAGGCTAAGGTGAAGATTTGTATGGGTTTTCAGAAAAGAAGAGTGAATGTTGGGGTGAAGAGGGTGGTGAGAGTAAGTGAGCTTGAGAAGGAGACCTGTGTGAGGAAGTACCAGGAGAGACTGAGTACAGAATGGAAAAAGGTGAGAACAATGGAAGTAAGGGGAGTGGGGGAGGAATGGGATGTATTTAGGGAATCAGTGATGGATTGCGCAAAAGATGCTTGTGGCATGAGAAGAGTGGGAGGTGGGTTGATTAGAAAGGGTAGTGAGTGGTGGGATGAAGAAGTAAGAGTATTAGTGAAAGAGAAGAGAGAGGCATTTGGACGATTTTTGCAGGGAAAAAATGCAATTGAGTGGGAGATGTATAAAAGAAAGAGACAGGAGGTCAAGAGAAAGGTGCAAGAGGTGAAAAAAGGGCAAATGAGAGTTGGGGTGAGAGAGTATCATTAAATTTTAGGGAGAATAGGAAGATGTTCTGGAAGGAGGTAAATAAAGTGCGTAAGACAAGGGAGCAAATGGGAACTTCAGTGAAGGGCGCAAATGGGGAGGTGATAACAAGTAGTGGTGATGTGAGAAGGAGATGGAGTGAGTATTTTGAAGGTTTGTTGAATGTGTTTGATGATAGAGTGGCAGATATAGGGTGTTTTGGTCGAGGTGGTGTGCAAAGTGAGAGGGTTAGGGAAAATGATTTGGTAAACAGAGAAGAGGTAGTGAAAGCTTTGCGGAAGATGAAAGCCGGCAAAACAGCAGGTTTGGATGGTATTGCAGTGGAATTTATTAAAAAAGGGGGTGACTGTATTGTTGACTGGTTGGTAAGGTTATTTAATGTATGTATGACTCATGGTGAGGTGCCTGAGGATTGGCGGAATGCGTGCATAGTGCCATTGTACAAAGGCAAAGGGGAAAAGAGTGAGTGCTCAAATTACAGAGGTATAAGTTTGTTGAGTATTCCTGGTAAATTGTATGGGAGGGTATTGATTGAGAGGGTGAAGGCATGTACAGAGCATCAGATTGGGGAAGAGCAGTGTGGTTTCAGAAGTGGTAGAGGATGTGTGGATCAGGTGTTTGCTTTGAAGAATGTATGTGAGAAATACTTAGAAAAGCAAATGGATTTGTATGTAGCATTTAGGGATCTGGAGAAGGCATATGATAGAGTTGATAGAGATGCTCTGTGGAAGGTATTAAGAATATATGGTGTGGGAGGAAAGTTGTTAGAAGCAGTGAAAAGTTTTTATCGAGGATGTAAGGCATGTGTACGTGTAGGAAGAGAGGAAAGTGATTGGTTCTCAGTGAATGTAGGTTTGCGGCAGGGGTGTGTGATGTCTCCATGGTTGTTTAATTTGTTTATGGATGGGGTTGTTAGGGAGGTAAATGCAAGAGTTTTGGAAAGAGGGGCAAGTATGAAGTCTGTTGGGGATGAGAGAGCTTGGGAAGTGAGTCAGTTGTTGTTCGCTGATGATACAGCGCTGGTGGCTGATTCATTTGAGAAACTGCAGAAGCTGGTGACTGAGTTTGGTAAAGTGTGTGAAAGAAGAAAGTTAAGAGTAAATGTGAATAAGAGCAAGGTTATTAGGTACAGTAGGGTTGAGGGTCAGGTCAATTGGGAGGTTAGTTTGAATGGAGAAAAACTAGAGGAAGTAAAGTGTTTTAGATATCTGGGAGTGGATCTAGCAGCGGATGGAACCATGGAAACGGAAGTGAATCATAGGGTGGGGGAGGGGGTGAAAATCCTGGGAGCCTTGAAGAATGTGTGGAAGTCGAGAACATTATCTCGGAAAGCAAAAATGGGTATGTTTGAAGGAATAGTGGTTCCAACAATGTTGTATGGTTGCGAGGCGTGGGCTATGGATAGAGTTGTGCGCAGGAGGGTGGATGTGCTGGAAATGAGATGTTTGAGGACAATGTGTGTTGTGAGGTGGTTTGATCGAGTAAGTAATGTAAGGGTAAGAGAGATGTGCGGAAATAAAAAGAGCGTGGTTGAGAGAGCAGAAGAGGGTGTTTTGAAATGGTTTGGGCACATGGAGAGAATGAGTGAGGAAAGATTGACCAAGAGGATATACGTGTCGGAGGTGGAGGGAACGAGAAGTGGGAGACCAAATTGGAGGTGGAAAGATGGAGTGAAAAAGATTTTGTGTGATCGGGGCCTGAACATGCAGGAGAGTGAAAGGAGGGCAAGGAATAGAGTGAATCGGATCGATGTGGTATACCGGGGTTGACGTGTTGTCAGTGGATTAAATCAGGGTATGTGAAGCGTCTGGGGTAAACCATGGAAAGGTGTGTAGGTGTGTATATTTGCGTGTGTGGACGTATGTATATACATGTGTATGGGGGTGGGTTGGGCCATTTCTTTCATCTGTTTCCTTGCGCTACCTCGCAAACGCAGGAGACAGCGACAAAGCAAAAAAGAAAAAAAAAAAGAAATATATACATATATATATATATATATATATATATATTCTTTCTTTTAAATTATTTGCCATTTCCCGCGTTAGCGAGGTAGCGTTAAGAACAGAGGACTGGGCCTTTTTTGGAATATCCTCACCTGGCCCCTCTGTTCCTTCTTTTGGAAAATAAAAAAAAAAAACGAGAGGGGAGGATTTCCAGCCCCCGCTCCCTCCCCTTTTATTCGCCTTCTACGACACGCAGGGAATACGTGGGAAGTATTCTTAATCCCCTATCCCCAGGGATAATATATATATGTGCATTATTACATGACAGCTAGAGACTAAGTGTGAACGAATGGAGCCTTTCTTGTCTTTTCCTAGTGCTACCTCGCACACATGAGGGGGGAGGGTGTTGTTATTCCATGTGTGACGGGGTTGTGATGGGAATGAATAAAGGCAGAGAGTATGAATTATGTACATGGGTATATATGTATATGTCTGTGTGTGTATATATATGTATACATTGAGATGTATAGGTATGTATATGTGCTGTGTGTGGACGTGTATGTATACACATGTGTATGTGGGTGGGTTGGCCCATCCTTTCGTCTGTTTCCTTGCGCTACTTCGCTAACGCGGGAGACAGCGAGTAAGCAAAATAAACAAATAGAATATATATATATATATATATATATATATATATATATATATATATATATATATATATATATATATATATCAACAATTCCCTACGATCCACTTTACAAGACAAACAAGAAAATCAAAAGTGTGGCTACATTGAATTTCATAATTTCGAATATTTTGATGAGAGAGAGAGAGAGAGAGAGAGAGAGAGAGAGAGAGAGAGAGAGAGAGAGAGAGAGAGAGAGAGAGAGAGAGAGAGAGAGAGAGAGAGAGAGAGAGAAAAGGAAGGTAATAAATTCACAGCACACAGGAAAGCTGCTCAGTCGTGGTTATCTCACATGTTTTCACTAACATCGAGAGTTAAGTAGTACAAATGCCATTTCAAAATGCTTGGGACACTTCAATTTGTTCTTGTATGAAAACATACAACTGAAGCAAGTCAGTCTTTTAAAAGGGTAAAACTACAAATGATATGAGAATAACATGCAAATTTATGATGGACGACTGAAAATGGGCCTTGATGGCTAGGCTAAGACCATTTATCGTTGTCCATGATAGCAAGGCTAAGATCATTTATCATTTACCATGATGGCTAGGCTCAGACCCTTTATCATTTACCATGATGGCAAGGCTAAGATCATTTATCATTTACCATGATGGCTAGGCTAAGACCATTTATCGCTGTCCATGATGGCTAGGCTAAGATCATTTATCATTTACCATGATGGCTAGGCTAAGACCATTTATCATTTACCATGATGGCTGGGCTAAGATCATTTATCATTTACCATGATGGCTAGGCTAAGACCATTTATCATTTACCATGATAGCTAGGCTAAGACCATTTATCGTTGTCCATGATAGTAAGGATAAGATCATTATTCATTTACCATGATAGCTAGGCTAAGACCATTTATCGTTGTCCATGATAGTAAGGATAAGATCATTATTCATTTACCATGATGGCTAGGCTAAGATCATTTATCATTTACCATGATGGCTAGGCTAAGACCATTTATCATTTACCATGATAGCTAGGCTAAGACCATTTATCGTTGTCCATGATAGTAAGGATAAGATCATTATTCATTTACCATGATAGCTAGGCTAAGACCATTTATCGTTGTCCATGATAGTAAGGCTAAGATCATTTATCATTTACCATGATGGCTAGGCTAAGATAATTTAGCGTTGTCCATGATGGTTAGGCTAAGATCACTTTTCGTTGTCCATAATGGTTAGGCTAAATCATTTATCGCTGACCATGATAGCTAGTCTAAGATCATTTATCGTTGTCCATGTTACAATCTGGGTCCAGCCCGAGCTGTAGGGGATAGAAGACCTCCAAGATAACACTAGCCAGACTCTAAGAACATTTAAGATCATAAGAACATTATCCAGTCGTCTTTTACTTATCAGGAAATACGTTTGTATGCAACTCTTAGCTGATAAGAGATGTTTGATCTCTTATCACCCAGAACTCACCACGAGGAGGTGGTTGCATATCGAGTTCCATAATTTTTTCCCGTTTTAGATAAATATTATAATTTCCTCTAAAATAAACGTCTATCCCGTTTTAAGATATGTAAAAATAATAATTTCCTCTACAACAAAGTTCTTATTGTGAGGTAGATAGTTGAGGAAGGGCACCTCATTTCCTGCCCTTCCTCTGGTTCCGTTGGCCCCCTCCTCTGGTACGCCTCCGGCGGACTGACCTCATCACCTTCTTCAGCTCACCAATAATAAGTGGCAGAGCTGGTCTCTCTGAGGGGTCGCTGTGGGTCGCTGTTTGGTAAAGATCCTGGAGGCTTTCCCGCACACCCTGCTTCCTGACCAGGATGGACACGTGCCTCATTAGATGCCCAAAAGAGAAGACGTCACTGGCTGGGGAGACCGGCTTGCGCTCCCTGACCTCAGGGGCCAACCACAGGTCAGGAACATTGTACTCAACGCAGCTTCCCTTCTTAACGCTCAAGCCGAAGTCGATGATGTGAAACTCTGGCTTGTCACCCATCGTCACCGTCACATTCTCGACCTTGACGTCATTATGGACAATGTTTTTCTTATGGATTTCCATCAGCCGACGAGCGACCATGATGGCGGACTCGACCAGTTCCTCGTCCGACCGACATGTTCTCATGTACTTATCATAAGGCTGGCCAGTGTGGCTTAAGATGATCAGTGGGGGATTGCGGCACACTGCTCGAAGGAGAGGGGCTCCTCCAGCCCCAGCCAGTCTCCTGTGAATGTCGGCTTCATCCATAAGACTTTTCCAACTCACTCCGTCCAGAAGGGTTTTGATGACGCAACACGATCCACGGAACAACACCGTTTCAATCTTGGCGTTGCCTCCCCGACCCACCTCTCTCATGACCACCAGGTCATTTACATCCTTCTGGGTCAACTTTACAACTGGAACACTCATTTTGATTCCGGCCTGAGGCGCACTTACCAAATTTTCTCCTTGCCGGAGAGTGTGAGAGGAGATGTTGTCGGTACGGAGTCCCATCCTCAAATGATTACACTTCTCTCGCCGCCGGCCTTATATACTCCTGGGTTATGTGACGTCACTTAACCAGATCTATCCAGATTAAATCCATACAAATCCGGATATGTAGACGGATTCATTTAGTTTTGTTGCGATCATTATTTGATGAAATCTAGAGGTGTCGAAGAAATAGTCAAGATGGCTAGTGGTGTTGAGAGTGTAGTGAAGATGGCTAGAGATGTTGAAGGATCTAAATAGTTTCGAAATACCAATACTTTTTGAATCAATAAATCATTATAAATACTAATAAGACAAAAAACACTTTGACGAAAACTTAGCCATTTTCAAGCTTCAAAATAAAAGGATATGAGGTAAATGGCTTTTGGGAAATCCTTGTTGAATAGTACACAGTTACTTTCTGAAAATACGCAAACACACACACACACACAGACACACACACACACACACACACACACACACACACACAAACCTAGAGAACATACCATGAAATTAGGGCAATATTGTTCAAAATACATTCAGAGAAGTAATTTTAAAGTTTATATAAGAGTGGTTGATGAATGGAATAAGAAGAATGAGGTCATGGTTAAGGCAGACCATACATAAATCTTACAAGTTGTATAATAGTACAGAATGTTCTAGAGATTTGGCCTGGCGAGTGTAGAACTCTCTCCTCACACAGTAAAAATAGGTAATTACACACTCACAGACTCAGAGGTTATCATGTTGAAGGAGAGGTGAAAACTGAGGATTCAAATCAAAGAACAATAAGAAGCATCATGATGAGATGGGAGAGGGAATTGGTAAATTGACAAATATAATTCAATCTAAAACATGAACGGTAAATCACTTCGACTGAGGAAAGTCAAGTGGAAAACATAGAAAATGAAAGACCAAAGAGAAGAATTTTGAACATCTGGGATAACATATAATGTGAGGAAACACGATTTCACCAAATGAGCTTTAGTTAACGCTTCTGGTACAGTGTATATATATATATATATATATATATATATATATATATATATATATATATATATATATATATATATATATATATATATACATGTACTTATGTGTGTGTGTGTGTGTGTGTGTGTGTGTGTGTGTGTGTTTGTGTGTACGGATAAACTTTAATGCTGGCCAGGGTGTACTGGTGATGCCTTTGACCTAAAATGTAAGTTCAAGCCCGTAGGCCGACCCTGCACTTAGCTTGAAACCTTTTGTGTTCACTATAATCTTCTTTACTACATCTCCTCTCCTTAATCCCTTTATCTTCACTATGCAAGGCTCATTATAATCTTCACTACAACCTCATCTTCATATGACCTTATCTTGACTAAGCTGGTTTCAAGGAAGGCTTTAGATTTTTCCGCTCACACAAACAACGTACTTACACGGGGCCCCACGAGTGTAAAACTCCCTCCTAATACAGTGCAAATAGATGATTACACACACCTACACACCACCACCACCACTAACAATACACAGAGAAATAGCCTTTTCAGTCGGCTTTGGATCCGTCCCTGAACGTAGTTTGGAGGATTTGGGGGATCAGGTCAATAAGGTTAAGTTCACTACAACCTCATATTCCCTAACGTGTATCTTCACTACTAGCTTATTTTCACTTAATTATATCTTCACTATACCCTCTTCTTCACTACACCGTTATTTCTACCATACCATCATCATTGTACTCCCTAATGTTCACTAAGGATAGTTCTTATCTTCACTACATAATCATTTTGAACAAACTTCACTCTTTACTAACCCTTATCTCTACTACATTCGTATCTTCACTACATCCTTTTCTTCAGTACAAGCTATCTTGACAATATCCTTATCATCACTATGCTCTTCCTCACTAAACTCTCATCTTAACATCATCCTTCTGTTTACCGAACTTAGTTCAAAGTCTGACTTGAACGTAGCTTTGGAAAGTTTGTGTACCTCATTGTGTTACCTCCTTATCATCATTGTAAAGGCAATTGTAACCTCTCCCTAACTAAACCCTCATCGTCACTACACTCTCATCATTATCATTACTTCTTGATGTTCAATACAAATTTTAACATATACATTTATCTTCACTACAGAATAATTTTCATTGCACCTTAATCTTCATTACTCTTTGTTTCAGCTACATCCGTATCTTCCATTCATTCTTATATCTTATATTAGTTACATCTTTACAATATCTTTATATCTTCTCTGTTCCGTCTTTTGAAAAATTGAAAATGAGAGTAAAGGATTTCCGGCCTTCTGCTCCCTACCCTTTTAGTCGCCTTGTACGACACGCAGGGAATACGAGGCAAGTATACTTTCTTCCCTATCCCCAGGGATAACAGCATCTGGTGTTCCCAGACGGTCACCCATCCAAGTACTAACCAGACCCAACGTTGCTTAACTTCCCTGATCGGACAGCGACAAAGCAAAAAAAAAAAAAAATATATGTATATATATATATATATATATATATATATATATATATATATACATATATATATACATATACAAGACTGAAAACAATGAATTTCCCAAATAAAAAATGGAGGCGCCTGGGTTTGAACCCGGGTCCTCTCGCATGCCAAGCGAGTGCTCTACCACTGAGCTACGCCCCCAAGAACATATTTTGTGACATAGTATTATATGAAGCACTGAGATTACCACGGCAAAATAGTGTTTGACCGACCGTTGCCGACTAGCCGGCAAAATAACCACTGGGTATATCTCCATGTTGCTGTCGTGTTTTCCTCTCAATTTTCCACGAAGAAATGAGTTTTACTTTTTTATTTCGTTGCAATAGACTGGAGCTAAGCAATAGACTGGAACTATGCAATAGACTGGAACTAAGCTGACCTGGTATGAGGTCAGAGCCCTCATTATCATCCCTACTAACTACCGGAAGCAGATTAAGTCGTTCCACAACCGATGTCCGGCCCATGTTAACTCTGATGTGCCCAGCAGTTGGAGGAGGATCGCCAGAAGCTTCTGGAAGATTTCAAGGACGTCTTGGTGGACCTGACCCTTTCAGATAAGGTCGAAAACCACAATTTATTGTGAAGATCTTCACTATAACGTTGAACGAACATACTGAATGTTGCACACATGTGATGCGGACAAAATGAAAGAAGATAAAGACAAAAATTATGTCTGGTGTGGGTCTCGAACCCACGACCTTGAGTGTGTGAGACTCACGCTCTACCACTGAGCTAACCAGACAATAGAAAATACGTCTGTTTCTTCAATATGAATTAATGAAAATCTTTGCGAGGCAGCGTTAAGAAAAGAGAGATGTCTTTGACGAAATTTACTTGTTTGTCTCCTTCTTCTGTTCCTCATTATCGAAAGTAAACATACTGAAGGATAAATACATATATATATATGTATATATATATACATATATATATATATATATATATATATATATATATATATATATGTATGTGAGAAATACTTAGAAAAGCAAATGGATTTGTATGTAGCATTTATGGATCTGGAGAAGGCATATGATAGAGTTGATAGAGATGCTCTGTGGAAGGTATTAAGAATATATGGTGTGGGAGGCAAGTTGTTAGAAGCAGTGAAAAGTTTTTATCGAGGATGTAAGGCATGTGTACGTGTAGGAAGAGAGGAAAGTGATTGGTTCTCAGTGAATGTAGGTTTGCGGCAGGGGTGTGTGATGTCTCCATGGTTGTTTAATTTGTTTATGGATGGGGTTGTTAGGGAGGTAAATGCAAGAGTCCTGGAAAGAGGGGCAAGTATGAAGTCTGTTGGGGATGAGAGAGCTTGGGAAGTGAGTCAGTTGTTGTTCGCTGATGATACAGCGCTGGTGGCTGATTCATGTGAGAAACTGCAGAAGCTGGTGACTGAGTTTGGTAAAGTGTGTGGAAGAAGAAAGTTAAGAGTAAATGTGAATAAGAGCAAGGTAATTAGGTACAGTAGGGGTGAGGGTCAAGTCAATTGGGAGGTGAGTTTGAATGGAGAAAAACTGGAGGAAGTGAAGTGTTTTAGATATCTGGGAGTGGATCTGTCAGCGGATGGAACCATGGAAGCGGAAGTGGATCATAGGGTGGGGGAGGGGGCGAAAATTTTGGGAGCCTTGAAAAATGTGTGGAAGTCGAGAACATTATCTCGGAAAGCAAAAATGGGTATGTTTGAAGGAATAGTGGTACCAACAATGTTGTATGGTTGCGAGGCGTGGGCTATGGATAGAGATGTGCGCAGGAGGATGGATGTGCTGGAAATGAGATGTTTGAGGAAAATGTGTGGTGTGAGGTGGTTTGATCGAGTAAGTAACGTAAGGGTAAGAGAGATGTGTGGAAATAAAAAGAGCGTGGTTGAGAGAGCAGAAGAGGGTGTTTTGAAATGGTTTGGGCACGTGGAGAGAATGAGTGAGGAAAGATTGACCAAGAGGATATATGTGTCGGAGGTGGAGGGAACGAGGAGAAGAGGGAGACCAAATTGGAGGTGGAAAGATGGAGTGAAAAAGATTTTGTGTGATCGGGGCCTGAACATGCAGGAGGGTGAAAGGAGGGCAAGGAATAGAGTGAATTGGAGCGATGTGGTATACAGGGGTTGACGTGCTGTCAGTGGATTGAATCAAGGCATGTGAAGCGTCTGGGGTAAACCATGGAAAGCTGTGTAGGTATGTATATTTGCGTGTGTGGACGTGTGTATGTACATGTGTATGGGGGGGGGGGGCATTTCTTTCGTCTGTTTCCTTGCGCTACCTCGCAAACGCGGGAGACAGCGACAAAGTATAAAAAAAAAAAAAAAAAAAAATATATATATATATATATATATATATATGTTGAAAAGGATCACAATTTTGCACGTGATCAAGTATATTCTTATGAGTTCACGGGGAAAATAAACACGATAAGTTCCCAAGTGCACTTTCGTGTAAAACTCACATCATCAGGGGAGATACAAGAGATAAATATAACAGTCAGTTGATATACAACGAAGAGACGTAGCTAGGGCGCCATATGGTAAACATGTGATTGTCCAAGACAGACAACAAGCGTATCATAAACTTATTATGTGGACAAGAAGGTGAATTGTTTACAAATTTTATCAACATTAAAGTTATCCAATTTGTATAGACCATCACTAATATTAAGACTATAATTCTTTGTGTATTCAGAAATAGAAGATTCAATGATATTTCTCGTGGTGCTGGAGTTAGAGTTAATAACTGAGATGGCATTATTAACTCTAATTCCAGTACAACGAGAAATATCATTGAATCTTCTATTATTAAATACACAAAGAATTATAAACCTTAAAGAAGCAACATGGCGGTCAAAAATAAGCTTTAGGAATGAAGTTTATGAATGGAATATCAGTGAGACGATCCAAATGACGAATGAATGAGAGCGTAGTCAACATACAATATAAAAGGACATATTATGAATGGCAGCCAGGCAAGTAACGGCCCAACTGAATGGAAGGATTTAAAAGTTCGCGTTATATGACGAATTTTGATAGATTATTCAAATTTCCATTCCAGTTATGAAACTTAATGGTTGTGTTCAGTTCTAGAGACAAAGTTTAAAGGTTTGTGTTTCAGAGATGAACCACAAAGGATATCGTTAAATTAACTGACATTAAAATTTGTCAATTAAGTAAATCATTTGGTACAATAGCTGTAATTTGACAGAGTTAAAAGTTCGCATTTTCATTACAATTCTAATTCAAAAGTTTGAGTTTCAATGATGGTTTCCACAAACTTAACGTACATTTAAGTTTTGTGTTTATATGACGTATCTTAAAGGACTCTGGTAAAATAACGCAGCTGGAAGGTTTACGTTCAAATGACGGTGTTTAAATGTTTATTGATGAATGGTAGATTTAAATGGATAGATTTTAAGTTCGCGTTTTTATGAGCGACTTTAAACCTTGTGGTTAAATGTCACAGTTTAAATGTTGGTATGTACAATGTTGACCAGATGGCGGTAGTGTGTAGACACAGCCATACCAGGTCGTATTTATCATCATTAAAGTCACCTTCCTTACTTACTTATGGCGGCCATGAAATTCACTGGTTCTTGATTGTGCACCAATTAACCTATCAGATAATGGTACAATGTTTGCCTGGTGTTGCATATATCACGTCTGTTGTTGAAACACAAGAATGCCAGGTGACTTTGGGAGTGGATGATAATGTAAAGATCAATATTAATGTGGGAAATCTTGAACCGCCATCACCAGACACAACACATGTTTGGATCTGGCGGGGGGAGGGACTTGCCTGTGACGTCACGATGCCCCGCCTCCAGCCTGGCGCTGCTCTCTGTGTGTGTGTGTGTGTGTGTGTGTGTGTGTGTGTGTGTGTGTGTGTGTGTGGACTACTTTAATCATTATCACGTGAGTCTTTTGAGGAAGGATTTGTACACTCGTGTTGCCCCGTCTCTTAACCTTGTAAGTGTAAAATATGTTTTCACTCCTGTGTGCATGTGTAAGGTGGTTTCTTTACTTTACGATGTGAGTAATTTATGGGAGTAGGTAGTAGTTTGTAGGAAGCTAACAACCAGGGAGGTATATTACCAGTACTAACCGCCTGGGTATCTGGAGGGTTAGTGACGCCTGTTTAGTGATCCAGCACTCAGGTGGTCGTCACGTTGCACTCCTCTGACCCAGGTAGCTGTCTTTTGTATTGACTGGGTGAGCTGGATGGAGTGTGCTCAGGATGGGTAAGTGGTCAGAGGATGGTTCCCGTAGCATCCTTCCATGTAATGCTGGTGTGAGCAGAATGTTGTTTCACAAAGTTAGCTGCAGGAGGTGGTGGACTGGGAGTCCGGTTGGTTGGTTGGTTGCATAGGTTAAGTATACTGAGAAGTTACAGTTGAAGAAATTCACCTCAGAGATCATAAGTGTGAATGCTGAACAAAGTGGACATTCAAATCTTTAATAATGGGAGCATCTTACCGAGGTTCTGCTGTTGGGTAGTGTATCTTATGGGGTATGTAGAGTGAGGAGGTATGCAGATGTTGATTATCTTGCACCTAGTACTGTGTTTATAGGATATTGTTGTTGTCTGTGAGCTGTTGTATGGTGTCAGTTGTGGAGAAAATTATGGTTTGGTGAATAAGTGTTATGAGTACCTACTCTTTGTCTGTTATTTCTTACAGCTGTGAGATCTGGATGTGAGACTAGCTTCTTAGATGAGTGCTACAAGGATACTGCATTCTCTTAATTAGCTGAGAATTTCTGTGTATTTGTTCTTATCATTACTAGCACTGTATTGCAAAATCTTTAGTTTGTCATTGCAGTTCTGTGGCGTAGAATGATCTATTTGTGAAGACTGAAAATGCGCATTCTGTAATGCTGTTTATTGGAAGTTTGTGCTCGAGGTGAAGGTGTTTGTGACGGAGTTTTGTAAGTTATTTTCTGAATGGCTGCTGTACGTCCAGTGTTCTGAGTAGTCTCCAGTGGATGACAGTGATGTACAGTGGAGGTGATACCAATGACTGTAGTTAAAGCACAAATTGTAGTAGTGCTTTTTGATATAATTGGCACTATGAACACATGTCATAAGCTGAAATTAGTAGTTAGATGACCTGGTCATTACCTCCCTGTAGTTAACACATATGTGTGAATTCTTCAGATGCCTGAGTATAACCTTAAATAACACACTGCACAAAAATTAACTTTACACCAGTGAATGACAGGTCTCAAATTGATCACCTGTTAGCTTTAAAGAGGTTGGTATGTTATCAGATCTTTTAGTCGTTATGTCATTACATTACTTTGAAAGTGAAAATACCATTTTTATACTAGTTTTCTGAAGAGACGTAGTAAGAGCAATGGTAAAGGGAAAAAAATATTGTCAATCACACCAATGGGAAAAAGATATTGCTAAGGTCATTAAAGGAAAAATAATATTGTTAAGCTTACTAAAGGAAAAAAATATTGTTGTTAAGGTTATGGCAGTATAGATTTCCCATATAATATCCTTCATGTCGAAATATACAAGGAGTAGAAATATGGCATTAAATCAATATCCCAACCATGGTCTAATTCAAGAAACAAAACTGATAACTAAAACACACAACACCACAGTGGCAGTCGGTAAGGGAGCTGTGAACATGGTTTAATACAAACATAATATTATGATCGTAGGAAGACTCTCCATATATAATATATCAAATAAGAAACAAAAATAGCCTCTAACATAGAAGCTGAAGATAACATATGGAAAACACAGCACTAAAATATCCAGGACTAGAAATATAATAACCTTAAACAGAAAACTGACTGCAATCATGTACATAAACTAATTTACTGGTAAACAATAACACTGAGAGGAATACATATGAAAATTATTGGTTTGATGCAAGGTACAAAAAAAAGGCAACTGGAGGTGTACAGTACATAGCAAAGATAAACAATGAAACAGTTTACATGGATTAGTAATATTACAGCCAATTTTGTTGTTGCTAGACTGGCGAAGCCATAATGCAAGAATAAACTGGAGACCAAATATAAGAATCAAAAGTACATAATGTGTTGTGAAAACTGGTACCAGAATGAAGTAATTAAACACAAGAAGATAGATATCAGCATAAAACATGGGAAATCCATAAAATAAAATTATCAATGGAATAATCATAGTTACACACATATGGGTATTTCATGCAGTTTCAAGGAAAAACAAACTAGCTCAACTAAATACTTTAATGTGGCAACATGAGGAAAAGAGAAAAGCTTTGGAAATGATTTACATCTTGTACGACATTTTTACTTCACAATAAAAGTATTCTCTAAAACAGGGTCATCTTGGGGCTGAGCGAGGCCATTCCTTTCATATTACATTCTGCGTACACCATCCAAATATATTAGTGCAAATGGAAAATTTAGGTAGGCTAAACATTAAATGAAAACATCAGGGGAGACCCATTATGAAGAAGAACAAAGTAACTTGTCAACTTTACCTTTTACTGCAGATAATATCTGAAGAATTAATTTCAATGAGTCCTTAACTTTACAGAGATGCAGAAGTGTCTTGTTCCTCTGAAAAATATAAAGAACAAAATGCTAATCAGCAGCGTAGTTACAAGAGGATGGAGGGTAGGCCCCAGGAACCACCGACTGTTTAGGGTTTTTATGATATCCAATTCTGCCTAGCTCCTAGGTTGCCATCCAGTCAATTTGGCCGTGATAATCTTGGCAAATCTATCCCTAAGGGTCCCAAATATCTAAACGCCAGTGGTAAATAGCACCTCGACTTAACTCAAAATATCATATACTGTTTACTTGACACTTATAGAGCCTAGCTTTCATGTGGTAATCAATAAGATTTGAAAAAGAACTTTGTCTAAATACAACACAAACACTTTAAACAGCTAATGTTAGAAATGAAAAGAAAAGTACTAATCAATGATAACAAATATAAACAAACCTGTAACTATTATTCTGTCCCTTACCACCATGCATGTCTGTTCAAACAAAACAAACTGACCAAAAATAATTCTTTATGAACGTCTCGATTAACTAGAATTTCCCAAGAAACAATAACATATAAGAGAAGTTTTAGTCTGCAAACAAAACAAATACTTAAAACAGCTAACACAAAAGTAGAAAATAGATATCATAAATGATCATGAATTAAAGCCAGTAACTATCAATAGCCTTGTTACTGGTGCGCCTCACTGCACACCTTACATGAGTGCCTTCCACAGTATTAGGGACAGCTGCTGGGCCTCACTGTAGCTACTTCTGGGACGGTTGCCAATCTTCCTCGTATTCCCTCATGACCACAGCGCCAAACCGACTCCCGCCATCAGGCCGAAACGCACAAACATTTCTGACAAAATTGAGACAACCGCTTTCGCGTCAGTTTTGACACCAAGTGAATTTCTACGACAATTACGCTCAAGATGCTTGGTTTTTCGTTCATGGATTGAACAGAAGCAACCAACGATGGTTGCTACTGCCCAATCCATGAAGTCCCCCCCACCACGGAAAGGTAACCAAGCTTCGGGGGGGATGGGTGTTTACCCTGACGCCAACGGAGAAACTCAATACAATATTTTTATTATAACTTTCCTTAATCTTGAAAAATGAATCAATCAGAGGGAACAATAGCCCCAGCCATATGAAGATTGGCTAACCGACTCCTTGCATATTGTGTAGAAAGTGATTTCTTTGAGGGTTGCTTTATGGAAGGCACGGTGGCGTCGGAGGAGTTTCATTTTTCTTTGAAGACAAAGGAAATTATCCCCGTGAATTTATGTATTTTTTTGGGGGGGCGGGATAATGTTCCCATTTTTTTTCTTTGTTTTTCAACGTCCCTACGTAGATATTATGTGTCATCCACTACTGGGAGAAAGCCAGACTTCCGCCAGATTAACGTAATCCTTGGCGAGGCCAAACTAAAGTTGTCTTGGTGTTGGTTCCTCAGTGATAACCCTAACACAAACACAAACACACCTCCAGTGTCCACTCTAGGGCCGTGCTCTCCTGCAGCACCAGCAGGAAGAAAGAACTCAGGTTCCTCACCAACTGAATCTTTTGGCACGAGAAGCGTGTGTCATCTCGACACGCCTTTTAACGCCCGTACGTGGTGCGGAGTGCAGTCGGTCTGTAACGTAGGACATGTCATGTGTTATTGGTCCCAGTCGGTCTAGAACGCTGGGCCTGACATGTGTTGGGGGACCAAGTCGGTCTTGAATGGTGGGCCTGACGTGTGTTCGGGGACCAAGTCGGTCTTGAATGGTGGGCCTGACAGGTCTTGAGACCTGCCATGTCTCCCTGAAGGTGGGCCTGACAAGTGTGGTGGGCTGCATTTCCTCATGGATGGTGGGTCTGGTAGGGCGTGTGGGCTGCAGTGCCACTTTAGTGGGCGAGGTCACTTGGTCAGCATCAGTGGGACGGTGAGGTTTCACTTTTGCACAGCGACCGTTGACGGAAAGTGGTGTCACGTTGGCAAGAAGTGCCTTTTTGTAGGAGGCATAGCAGGGGTACTGGATGACGGCAATCCCGCGGTGGTTCTCGTACGTGGATGCAGCCAGGATACTTCTCCGTGGTGGGGCTCACTTCGTGGTTGGTGGATGTGGCCCTCCCCGCCACATGGTCACAGTGGTTGACCTATTTTACGTCAACACATTACGAAGTCAACCTTCACCAAATCCATATGGCGTTCATACCAGCTTCACCCATATTCCATTTCCTCCAATTCCACTTCTGGGTATTCCACCTCCATATCCAAACAGCCAAATTCCACTCCATCCATGACTTCCACGTCCGGGTATTCCATCAATTCCACTCCATCCATCTCTTCAACGTCTGGGTATTCCACTTCCATATCCACACAGCCAAGTTCCACTCCATCCATCACTTCCACGTCTGGGTATTCCACTTCCATGTCCACACAGCCATAGCCCATGTCAAATACATGGACATATTCAAATTCCATCTCCTGGACAAAGGAGGATCGTCCTACCTCCTTGGTGAACATTATTATATTGAAGTGTTCGAGGAAAGGTTGAGGGAGCTTGCAAGGCGGAGCAGAGATGTTCACTCGACAGAGGTCACAGCTCAAATGATGCTCTCGGTCCTGGCTCAGCCCTTATATAACCTGGGAACTGATCATATCCTAGCATAGCTTAATATAGAGAAGTCTAATATAGTGAAGTCAATACTTTAATACAGTTAAGTTTATATCTCAATAGTTTAATACATGTGCCTCACAACAGTTCCTTCACCCATACAATATGACTTTAACGGCACCAGCCAGCAGGAAAAATGTCGGATATAGGAGTGACTGAATATTTTGTCGGGTACAGAAATAATTGAATATTTGGTACGATCGATCAAAATGCTTTTTATAGGCAAATAATTTCTGATTTTTCAAATGATTTTTTCCATCTGTTGGAACTGGTGTAAGTAATTAAAGATATGAAAACCGATGGAAAAGTTCAGTTTAACGCTTTTACGAATGTCTTGCGTGTTTGGGAACAGCAGTAAACTACAGGAATATATTGGTCTAATGTCCCCTGCTCGTCCAACAGCAGATATTGTATGGTCTGAGACATTATTTCTGGTGGAGGTGGATTCTCTCCGGCATTGCGTAAATCACTTCCACAAACTTGCGCCATTTTGCACAAATACAGATCCGATATGATGCATTTCCCAGTTCTGTTATGTTAATGACCCTAGTCATCCTAGCCTAACCTAGCCTAAATAAAAAGGTGTGGAATAATGTGCAACATTTCTCCTTCATTACAAGTGATAATAAACCTAGGCTATACAGCAACCAGGAACGTCCATATTTGTCTAACTTCTCACATGTCTGTGTCATCTGTCTGCAAACATGTCGACCATTACCATGAGGGCAATTGCGGCTTTTGATTTTGAATATCACACGTTTCCTCTCTGCCGTGAGATCTTCATACTTAAATAAAATGGTGGGCCGTAAGAAATATATGTCCATCGAAGGTCAACTATATGGCTCAGTTCCATCATCAGTTTCTAAGAAAACTGAAAAGGTGAGGTCCCAACAAGATTCGAACTCGGATTGCTGGGTTTAGAGTCCAGAGTGCTAACCCTTACACCATGGGACCTGATAAGAAAAGATGTGATTTCATCTAAATGTTTTACATATAATCAACCAGAGGCCATTCCTCCCTCCCTGCCTGCAGGGTTCAAGGTTTTCTAGAAGGTTCTCGAAGATTCTGGGTAGGAACTGCCATTGAGAGGACGTAGTTATACGTATCTTTAATGATATTGTTGTTGACTTTCTGATTTAGAAAGATAGATAGATAGATAGATCGATAGATAGATAGGTAAAAACAGATATTAGACAGATCGATAGATACGTAAGTCTGTATATGTCAACTTTCACATAAATCATTGATATCTGCGTTATTCTGCAAGAAATACATGTACATGGATGTAGTGATAATATGGGTTAGGTATAAGACCAGTCGTGTTGAGATTGTAGTGAATGTGACCATTGACTTCAACCTTAATGGTGTAGTGAAGATAAAGTTGTAGTGAAGATAAATCTTGAAGTGACTCATAAGGTTGTTGTGAGTACAAGGATGCATCGTAAATGAGTACTTCCTACCTGAAAGTCAACAATTACAAAATTGATCAAGTATAACAACATCCTCGGACAACCAACTACAAACACCAACCATAGAGTGAACCTGACTGTCACCTAACGACGACCTCTCAAAGGTAATGATCTTACCAGAATCTTCGAGAACCTTCTAGAAAACCTTGAACCCTGCAGGCAGGGAGGGAGGAATGGCCTCTGGTTGATTATATGTAAAACATTTAGATGAAATCACATCTTTTCTTATCAGGTCCCATGGTGTAAGGGTTAGCACTCTGGACTTTGGATCCAGCAATCCGAGTTCGAATCTCGGTGGGACCTCATCTTTTCAGTTTTCTTCGATACTGATGATGGCCACATTATTCTGTACGTTATATATACATTCATATATATACATAAATATGTATATATAAACATATATATGGAATAATATGGTTTTATCAATAGCCGGAGACCATTCCTCCCTCCTTGCCTGCAGAGTTCATAGTTTTCTGGAAGGTTCTAGAAGATTCTGGTGAGATAATTGCCATTGAGAGGACGTTGTTATACTTCATATATCAATGATTCTATTATTGTTGACTTTCAGATAAAGATAGATATATAGATAGATAGATAGTTAGATTGATAGATTGATAGAGCGATATTTAGATAGGTATATAGATAGATAAGTTTCATCAATACTGTATCTTACGCCATCTCCTGTTGCTGGACATATGTTCAACCAGCATTGGGAAAACCTCCAGTAGACCTTAATGTAAAGCAAGATAATAACAAAACCTGCAATAAAAGAAAACGATCAATTCCCCAGTGCAGAAATATTGTGACCAGAAAGTCTTCTAGCAAGATGTCAGACGCTTCCACGGGAATCACAAACATAACATCAAATATCTGAAAGTCAACAATAACAAAACTAATGATCATAATCAAACTATGACAAGAAAAATGATAAACATATGGAAAATAGTGCTCTAGATTATGCCTCTAGAAAACAAACTTTAACGAAAACTGTGAAAAGAAATACCCATCTGGCTGATACGACACAGTAAAAGGACCATCCCACAACCAACTCTAAACTGAACCTGACTGTCCTCTAACAACGTCCTCTCAATGGTATTTATCTTACCAGAATCTCGTAGAACTTTCAAGAAAATCAAGAACTCTGCAGGCAAGGAGGGAGGAATGGCCTCTGGCTGCTGATGATAACAATATTATTCTATATATATACTTTTACCTACAACCGAAGGTTGACCGGCCAGCCCAAGTGGCTACAGAGGTTGTATCCATGAAAGAAACGGACCCACCAGCAGACGATTTCGGTTGGCAGGTTGTATCGAAGAAGAGGAAAAAGAAAGTTGCCCAACCAGCCCAACCAGAAGGGTGTAGCAAAGAAACGAAAGAAGGCTGCCCAACCAACCTGGGTGGTAGTAAGGATGGCTGCTCCACAACCCCAGGTCGTTAGGGAAACTGTAGCCATGGAAGAAAGGAGGGCTGCTCGTCCACCAGCCCAGGTACCGAGTGAGCGTGTAGCTATGCTGGCTGACCCACCAGCCCGGGTAGATAGCTACGCCCAGATGGCTATGTCGGGTACAGCAAAGAAGCAAACCCCACAACTACTCCACGAGGTTTGCAAGCCTGCACCCAAAAAGATGAAGACGAAGGTTGCCACACTACCCAATGCACCACCACATGTCTAGAAAGGGAAAAGGTGGACAGAATGGCTGGAGGTCCCACTCCAACAACAAAATCACCTTAGGAGCCAAGTTCCATCCATTATTGAATATATATATATATATATATATATATATATATATATATATATATATATATATATATATATATATATATATATATATATATAAATATATATATATATATATATATATATATATATATATATATATATATATATATATATATATATATATATATATATATATATAAATATATATATATATATATATATATATATATATATATATATATATATATATATATATATATATATATATATATATATATATATATATATATACACAAACTACATTGCAACTTACATATGAATAGAATCATCAAGCTTCACTATATTAACTTTACTATATTTGAATATAAACAAGGTCTAACCGAGGTTACTTGGTTGAGCAAGACGTGAGAATATCATCAAATGGGCCTCCAGCCCTGGGTTGAAATTGTCGTTCTGACGTATTTCGAGTTCAGTGCTGATACAGGACCATTGGTTATAGGACTATCTTGTGTCTGTGTAACTTCGCCTGACCCAATCCACGTCTTCAATGGCTTTCTGTTACTACAAACGGGATTACAAAGGAAAGGCTTCCTTTGTTAGTTTCATGAATACCTTCGTTCAAATGAAGGGAAAGACTATTACTATGAAGCGGTACCTTATCAGCAGGAAAGAGCTGCAGCAACGGTATGAAAGTTACTGCAAGATACATAACGAGCCCGTGGCTTCCAACGTAAACATCGGCCGCCATTTGGGTTCACTCGGCATCATGTGTGACACCAAGATTGGACCCGTTGGCAAACAGGAACGATACTATTCTGGTATCATGTGGTTCGATGGCGCAGGATCACCAACTGAAATGCAAAGAAAATGGAGAAAGCCGCCCAAACGTATCATGAAGGCCGTGCAAGAGAAGATCGAGAGGAATCGGTTGAGAGACGATATCGCTCACAGTATATTGAAATTTATACCCAAGACTTCCCCTGATCTCCAGACACAGGCAGTCACAGAGACCACCAGCCCCGCTTCCCAGACACAGCAAGTCACAGAGACCAACAGCTCCGCTTCCAAGACACAGCAAGTCACAGAGACCACCAGCCCCGCTCCCCAGACACAGCCAGTCATAGAGACCACCAGCCCCGCTCCCCAGACACAGCCAGTCACAGAGACCACCAGCCCCGCTCCCCAGACACAGCCAGACACACAGCCCACCAGCCCCGTCCCCCACACAGAGCCACAAGATCCTGATATTGAGGAAGCAAATGAATTTCTCGATGACTTTTTGCTTTCACTGGAGAAGAACTGATTAGTTCCTTATAGACAAGACAAAATGTTCAAAAAGGAATCTATATAAGTTCACTTATGGAGTGAGATCTTTGACGGAGCTGTGCTGCCTATAGCACAACCTACCAAAGGGTGATCTTTGCTGTCGTGCAATAACATCATGAGGGCGGAGTCCGGCTACACTTTCTTTACCGAGGAAAAGATCTCTGCACTAATATTGAGTTTCTCCGTTGGCGTCAGGGTAAACACCCATCCCCCCCGAAGCTTGGTTACCTTTCCGTGGTGGGGGGGACTTCATGGATTGGGCAGTAGCAACCATCGTTGGTTGCTTCTGTTCAATCCATGAACGAAAAACCAAGCATCTTGAACGTAATTGTCGTATAAATTCACTTGGTGTCAAAACTGACGCGAAAGTGGTTGTCTCAATTTTGTCAGAAATGTTTGTGCGTTTCGGCCTGATGGCGGGAGTCGGTTTGGCGCTGTGGTCATGAGGGAATACGAGGAAGATTGGCAACCGTCCCAGAAGTAGCTACAGTGAGGCCCAGCAGCTGTCCCTAATACTGTGGAAGGCACTCATGTAAGGTGTGCAGTGAGCCGCAGCAGTAACAAGGGAAACGGACAACCAAAACAGCAATCTTGATCATCAGGAGGTTATCCAATGCTCAGAGTAGATAAGGACGATTATTGTATGGCTTCGCTCAGAGGATGAAAATCTTAGCCGTGAAAATCAACAAGTAAAATAACTAGTAGTTAATGGCAGTGAAGTGGAATTACCGTATTTCTCTGGTCTTAATAGTAAAACGAAACTTTTCGTTTTCTCCATCAATCTAGAGGTGTTGTAGACCACCATCCTTAAGGTTGTAAGGTAATGGTAAGTACAAGGTTATGACCTCAGCAAATTTGTGATGGAAAGTGCAGGAAATGTGGTAATGTATATAATATAAATTGTATAGTTGTATAATAAATGTGTAATAAAAAATTTTGTCTTCTCTGTTCCCGTTCATTAATTCAAATACAGGTAAGTTTTCTCTCTAACGAGGTGGGATAAGCTACGTGCACTCGGCTTGTAAATGTGGTGACTTTCCCTTCATTACCACAATGGTGTGCTGAACTGAAGATGTAGAATTCCGTAGACGAAACTAAGATGGGAAATCAATCTACATCAAAAATTGAACGTATGCATCTTTCGATGGACTTAAAACAAACGGATAGAGGGGCACACTGGAGCAAATAAATTTCAATATCAACACTTAAAGTAGGTCTTTCAACTAGTTATGACTTTAAAGCAAACATTTTCAAGTCAAGGTTTAGATAGCACCTAAACTAATCCCCACGACCTTACCTTAAGAAATATTTTCAGAAGGTACTGTCTGAACATATTTCTAAGGTAAGGTCATTTAGGTTTGTTTTAGATGCTACCCTAACCTAGGCTAGAAAAAGTTTCCTTTGCTTCAGAGCCCCAACTACGTAGACGGGCTACTGTTGATATTAAACAGTAACAGAAAGGAGATAAAACTGAGATGAAATGAATAAAAATAAAGAATGGATCAGTTGAAAGTTGAAGTATTTGCTAAATACAGTTTTTGACAGATCCAAATGCATCCTAAGGTCAGTCACTTAAATCACAATGCTAAATATTGTTTTAATTGTTGGAACTAGTTACAGGAAGTAAAAATATCAAGCTTAAAGGGATGCCATTACAATAATTTCATATACCTGCATAGGATCTCTTAAACTTCTTTTCCCTAAAGCTGAGTGGATTTAAGTCGTTTAATCTGCTCTCTGAATTTGTTTCTCAGTCCAGTAATCATCTTTGGAGATTACCTCAGTAATTTCTCCATTCAATGTCTTCCTTTTCAAATTAGTTGACGGACACAGCAGTACAATATCCAAGCTCGGATGGCTATGTTTTGGGAAGGCTAGAGGTCAGGTTATGCAAGAATGTTAGAAATGGCTTCCATCAGTTTCTACCCTATCTACTCTAAATATTTTGGGTTATTAGAACTTAAAGATTTATGAGTAAATAATACTGAAAGTTGGTTTAAAGTTGCCTGACCCAACATAACAACACCTTGGTAATGGTGACCTGATGAAGGATACTGAACCTAACCTAACCTATATTAACACCTGACTAGTGATTACATGTTTAAGGATGCCTTAGCTATCCTAACTTTAACGTTAAGCTCTATCTCACTTTCCTTAACCTTTATTTTAAGGATAACATCAAAAGCGAAACTCTTTAACATCGACGATAATATACTCTATGTACTCAAGTGATTAAAGTGGGTGGAGCCGTTCCAACATTACTTAGTAAAAATGGGCCTGGATAAGCAACACAAACGTATTAGGCTTTTATGATTTTTTTCTTATTTTCTGTTTGATTTTCTTGAAGAACAAATTTCATTCTTTCTTGAAAACTTATTGCCCTCTAGATATAATTCAATTTACTACTTTCTCAATGGAATAAATACAAAGGTTTTCACCACTATTCAGTATTCTATCTTTCTTTAATGAGCACCTCTTTTGTACGTATAATCCACTCCTGCCATTTTATTGATATTTGCACACACACACACACACACACACACACACACACACACACACACACACACACACACACATGATTAAACAAGGCATTTGATTCTTGTCCCGTTCTTATGCTATGTTTATGTTGCTTAAGTATTACAGAAAGATCCTTACCAGTCTGACCAACATAAAATGTTTTGTTTAATCATTTTAAAAACTATGATCATTGTATTGACTAGAGTAACGCCATCTCAGTTATTAACTCTAATTCTATTACCAAGAGAAATATCATTGATTCTTCTATTACTAAATACAAAAGAATTATAATCTTGATATTTGTGATGGTCTATACAAATTAGATAACTTTATTGTTGATAAGATTTGTAAAATGATAAGTTTATGAACACTCGTTGTATGTTTTGGACAATCACATGTTTACCAAAAGGCGTCCTAGCTTCGTCTCTTCGATGTATATCAACTGACTGTTATATTTCTCTCTTGTGTCTCCCCTGATGATGTGATTATTACACGAAAGTGCACTTGGGAACTTTTCGTGTTTCATTTTCCCCGTGGACTCATAGGAATATCTTGATCAAGCGATCTCAGTTTGACAGAGTTAAATTATCATCATTTCAATCTATGTTCCATAGGGCATTACGTATTTGCAGTCCATAGTTTACTGATAATGTGCTTAAGAGGATATATTCCATTGGATCTAAGTTGAAGTAAACTAGATCTTTCACTAATAAATCCCTTAAATTAGCAAAGAAATCATTTTATAGAGTTGAGCCCATACCTTCCACTGACACGAAGAATATTTTAGTTCTCCCTTTTGATAATAACTTTACTTTTCTTCCCATATTGCTTAGATCCTTTAATGTAAATGTTGCCTTCAGCAACAATATTATCATGAAGAATATCTTAATCAGGAACTCACCAAAAAATTCTTCTGGGAGCATCTATAAAGTGCCATGTAGAAATTGTGATAAGTTTTATGTTGTGCAGACTGGTAAGGATATTTCTGTTAGACTTAAGCAACATAGATATAGTATAAGAAAAGGAAAAGAATCGAAACTTGTTTAATCAAGTTAAAAACTATGACCATTGTATTGACTGGAGTAATGCCATATCAGCTATTAACTCTAACTCCAGTACCACGAGAAATAACATTGAATCTTCTATTATTAAATACACAAAGAATTATGACTTTGATATTGATAAAGGTCTATACATATTGGACAACTTTATTGTTGATATGATTTGCAAAAAATCCGCCTTTTTGTCCACATAATAAGTCTTGGACAATCGCATGTTTGCCAAATGGCGTCCTAGCTACGTTTATTCGTTATATATCAACTAATTGTTATATATATATATATATATATATATATATATATATATATATATATATATATATATATATATATATATATATATATATATATATATATATTTTTTTTTTTGTTTTGTCGCTGTCTCCCGCGTTTGCGAGGTAGCGCAAGGAAACAGACGAAAGAAATGGCCCAACCCACCCCCATACACATGTATATACATACGTCCACACACGCAAATATACATACCTACACAGCTTTCCATGGTTTACCCCAGACGCTTCACATGCCCTGATTCAATCCACTGACAGCACGTCAACCACGGTATACCACATCGATCCAATTCACTCTATTCCTTGCCCTCCTTTCACCCTCCTGCATGTTCAGGCCCCGATAACACAAAATCTTTTTCACTCCATCTTTCCACCTCCAATTTGGTCTCCCACTTCCCCTCGTTCCCTCCACCTTCGACACATATATCCTCTTGGTCAATCTTTCCTCACTCATTCTCTACATGTGCCCAAACCATTTCAAAACACCCTCTTCTGCTCTCTCAACCACGCTCTTTTTATTTCCACAATCTCTCTTACCCTTACGTTACTTACTCGATCAAAATACCTCACACCACACATTGTCCTCAAACATCTCATTTCCAGCACATCCATCCTCCTCCGCACAACTGTATCCATAGCCCACGCCTCGCAACCATACAACATTGTTGGAACAACTATTCCTTCAAACATACCCATTTTTGCTTTCCGAGATAATGTTCTCGACTTCCACACATTCTTCAAGGCTCCCAGGATTTTCGCCCCCTCCCCCACCCTATGATCCACTTCCGCTTCCATGGTTCCATCCGATGCCAGATCCACTCCCAGATATCTAAAACACTTTACTTCCTCCAGTTTTTCTCCATTCAAACTTACCTCACAATTGACTTGACCCTCAACCCTACTGTACCTAATTACCTTGCTCTTATTCACATTTACTCTCAACTTTCTTCTTTCACATACTTTACCAAACTCAGTCACCAGCTTCTGCAGTTTCTCACATGAATCATCCACCAGCGCTGTATCATCAGCGAACAACAACTGACTCACTTCCCAAGCTCTCTCATCCACAACAGACTTCATACTTGCCCCTCTTTCCAAAACTCTTGCATTCACCTCCCTAACAGCCCCATCCATAAACAAATTAAAAAACCATGGAGACATCACACACCCCTGCCGCAAACCTACATTCACTGAGAACCAATCACTTTCCTCTCTTTCTACACGTACACATGCCTTACATCCTCGATAAAAACTTTTCACTGCTTCTAACAACTTGCCTCCCACACCATATATTCTTAATACCTTCCACAGAGCATCTCCATCAACTCTATCATATGCCTTCTCCAGATCCATAAATGCTACATACAAATCCATTTGCTTTTCTAAGTATTTCTCACATAGATTCTTCAAAGCAAACACACATCCTCTACCACTTCTGAAACCACAGTGCTCTTCCCCAATCTGATGCTCTGTACATGCCTTCACCCTCTCAATCAATACCCTCCCATATAATTTACCAGGAATACTCAACAAACTTATACCTCTGTAATTTGAGCACTCACTCTTATCCCCTTTGCCTTTGTACAATGGCACTATGCACGGATTCCGCCAATCCTCAGGCACCTCACCATGAGTCATACATACATTAGATAACCTTACCAACCAGTCAATTATACATATATATATATATATATATATATATATATATATATATATATATATATATATATATATATATATATATATATATATATATATATATATATATATATATATATATATATATATACACATGTACATAATTCGTACTGTCTGCCCTTGTTAACTTCCGTCGCCACCCCGCCACACATGAAATGACAACCCCCTGCTCCCCCATGTGCGCAAGGTAGCACTAGGAAAAGACAACAAAGGCCACATTCGTTGACACTCAGTCTCTAGCTGTCATGGATAATGCACCGAAATCACAGCTCCCTTTTCACATCCAAGCCCCGTAAAACTTTCCATGGTTTACCCCGAACGCTTCACATGCCCTGGTCCAATCCATTGACAGCACTTCGACCCCGGTACACAACATCGTTCCAATTCATTCTATTCCTTGCACACCTTTCATCATCCACCATGTTCAGGCCCCGATCACACAAAATCTTTTCACTCCATCTTTCCACCTCCAATTTGGTCTCCCACTACTCCTCGTTCCCTCTACCTCTGACGCATATATCCTCTTTGTCAAACTTTCCTCACTCATTCTCTTCATGTGGCCAAACCATTTCAAAACACCCCCTTCTGCGCTCTCAACCACACTCATTTTGTTACCATACACCTCTCTTACCCTTTCATTACTTACTCGATCAAACCATCTCATACCACATATTGTCCTCAAACATCTCATTTCCAGCACATCCACCCTCCTCCGCACAACTCTATCTATAGCCCACGCCTCCCAACCATATGATATTGCTGGAACCACTATTCCTTCAAACATACCCATTTTTGCTTTCCAAGATAACGTTCTCGACTTCCACACATTCTTCAACGCTCCCAGAATTTTCGCCCCCTTCCCCACCCTATGATTCACTTCCACTTCCATGGCTCCATCCGCTGCCAAATCCACTCACAGATATCTAAAACACTTCACTTCCTCCAGTTTTTCTCCATTCAAACTTACCTCCCAATTGACTTGACCCTCAACCCTACTGTACCTAATAACCTCGCTCTTATTCACATTTACCTTCAGCTTTCTTCTTTCACATACTTTACCAAACTCAGTAACCAGCTTCTGCAATTTCTCACCCGAATCATCCACCAGTGCTGTATCATCAGCGAACAACAACTGACTCACTTCCCAAGCTCCCTCATCCACAACAGACTGCATACTTGCACATCTTTCCAAAACTCTTGCATTCACCTTCCAAACAGCCCCATCCATAAACAAATTAAACAACCATGGAGATATCACACACCCCTGCCGCAAACCAACATTCACCAACTTAACTGAGACTGTGTCTCCTCTAATTGCGGTAAATTACCATATGCCTTTAACGGCACCAGCCAGCAGGAAAAATGTCAGATATAGGAGTGACTGAATATATTGCCATACATATCATATTTATCCCCGAGGATAGGGGAAAAAGAATACTTCCCACGCAGTCCTCACGTGTCGTAGAAGGCGACTAAAGGGGACGGGAGCGGGGGGCTAGAAACCCTCCCCTCCTTGTATTTTAACTTTCTAAGAGGAGAAACAGAAGAAGGAGTCACGCGAGGAGTGCTCATCCTCCTCAAAGGCTCGGATTGGGTTGTCTAAATGTGTGTGGATGTAACCAAGATGAGAAAAAAGGAGAGATAGGTAGTATGTTTGCGGAAAGGAACCTGGATGGTTTGGCTCTGAGTGAAACGAAGCTCAAGGGTAAAGGGGAAGAGTGGTTTGGGAATACCTTGGGAGTAAAGTCAGGAGTTAGTGAAAAGACAAGAGCAAGGGAAGGAGTAGCACTACTCCTGAATCAGGAGTTGTGGGAGTATGTGATAGAGTATAAGAAAGTAAATTCTAGATTGATATGGGTAAAACTGAAAGTTGATGGAGAGAGATGGGTGATCATTGGTGCATATGCACCTGGGCATGAGAAAGATCATGAGAGGCAAGTGTTTTGGGAGCAGCTGAAAGAGTGTGTTAGTGGTTCTGATGCACGAGACCGGGTTATAGTGATGTATGATTTGAATGTAAAGGTGAGTAATGTGGCAGTTGAGGGAATAATTGGTATACATGGGGTGTTCAGTGTTGTAAATGGAAATGGTGAAGAACTTGTATATTTATGTGCTGAAAAAGGATTGTTGATTGGGAATACCTGGTTTAAAAAGAGAGATATACATAATGAAACGTATGTAAGTAGGAGAGATGGCCAGAGAGCGTTATTGGATTACGTGTTAGTTGATAGGCGCGCGAAAGAGAGACTTTTGGATGTTAATATGCTGAGAGGTGCAACTGGAGGGATGTCTGATCATTATCTTGTGGAGGCGAAGGTGAAGATTTGTAGAGGTTTTCAGAAAAGAAGAGAGAATGTTGGGGTGAAGAGAGTAGTGAGAGTAAGTGAGCTTGGGAAGGAGCCTTGTGTGAGGAAGTACCAGGAGAGGCTGAGTACAGAATGGAAAAAGGTGAGAACAAAGGAGGTAAGGGTAGTGGGGGAGGAATGGGGTGTATTTAGGGAAGCAGTGATGGCTTGCGCAAAAGATGCTTGTGGCATGAGGAGCGTGGGAGGTGGGCAGATTAGAAAGGGTAGTGAGTGGTGGGATGAAGAAGTAAGATTGTTAGTGAAAGAGAAGAGAGAGGCGTTTGGACGACTTTTGCAGGGAAATAATGCAAATGAGTGGGAGATGTATGAAAGAAAGAGGCAGGAGGTCAAGAGAAAGGTGCAAGAGGTGAAAAAGAGGGCAAATGAAAGTTGGGGTGAGAGAGTATCATTGAATTTTAGGGAGAATAAAAAGATGTTTTTGAAGGAGGTAAATAAAGTGCGCAAGACAAGGAAACAAATGGGAAGTTCAGTGAAGGGGGCTATTGGGGAGGTGATAACAAGTAGTGGTGATGTGAGAAGGAGATGGAGTGAGTATTTTGAATGTTTGTTGAATGTGTTTGATGATAGAGTGGCAGATATAGGATGTTCTGGTCGAAGTGGTGTGCAAAGTGAGACGGTAATGTCATGTTATCTGTATTGTCACGGTGGTTGTATTGTCATCGTGGCTATACAGTCATGTTGGCTATATTGTCATTAAGATTACATTGTTATGGTAACTATATTGCCATGGTGGCTGTATATTTTCATAGTAGGATGATTGTATTATGGCGATTGTATTGCATTTCTGAGTATATTGTCATGGTGACTGTGTTGCCATAATATCTATATTGTCATCTAATTTGTTGAATTGATGGAAATATTGTGTAAGAAACGGTACTGTCATGTTATCTGTATTGTCACGGTGGTTGTATTGTCATTGTGACTATATAGTCATGTTAGCTATATTGTCATTAACATTACATTGTTATGGTAACTGTATAGCCTTTGTGGCTGTATTGTTAGGTCACTATATTGATTTAGGTCACTATATTGCCATGATGGCTATTTGCCATTTTTGTTATATAACAAGGAGGTGACTGTCTTTTCATGTTGGCAATATTGTCAGAATAGCTATATTGTCGAGTAGTAGGTATATATATTTCTATTCTGGCGTTATATTATAATGATGGCAATAATAACGTTTTGGAGATATAGTGTCTTGGCAGCTGAACTCTTATTGTAGATATTTTTCAATTTGAATATTACATCATGGTAGCTACATAGTCAAGGTTACTATATTTTCATGGTAGCTACATTGTCATGGTGAAGACATTGACATGGTGGCTGTATCGTTATTTTCAATATAATGCCGTCCTGGCTTCATTATCTTGGTCGCTATATCAACTTGATGGCTATATTGCTATGGTTAATTTTGTCGTTCGGGATATATTTTGTTATTAGCTACAATATTGTTGTGATTATATTATCATGATAATAATATATTCATGGCGGCTTATTTGGTATTGTAAGTGTAAGTGAATGAATATCATCTCATCATGTCACTTAAATTGTCATGGTTTTTACACTGTGATATTGTTTATGTCAACCTGCTGATTATACAATCATGATTGGTGTATAATTATGGTAACTATATTGTAATGCCGTTTTATTTCATTGTGATAATTTTGTCATGTTGACTACAATTACATGACAGCTATAAAGTTATGACTATATTATAATGATAAATCCTGTTTGAGTCACTGTTCTTTCACAGAGATTATATTGTCCTGGAGTCTATATGTTTCCTATGATCCGAAAGCGACTATTCATTTACAGTATCTATACTGCCAGGTGGTTATATTGCATTTGCGAATATAAGTTGGATGTATATTTTTGCTTTGACTATATTATCATATCATCTATATGATCATGGTAGTTTTATTGTTATAGTGAATACATTGTCGTCGTGACTATATTATCATAATGGCTAAATTGTCATAGCTAATATGTTGACATGGCGGCTATATTTTCATGATATTTACAAAGTCATTGTAAGATTGGTATCAAAGTGACTCTAATGTGCTGGCGATTGATTTATAACGTGACATTATCGTCAGGATGGCTGTATTGTCATGGTGGCTATATTGTCGTTTGCTGTATTTTCAATTTTACGCTTTTGTGAAGATAGCTTTACTGTCAGTGTAGCTATAGTGTCATGGAGATTATATATTCATAGTGGTAGTATCGTCATTATGAACATATTGTCATTTTGGCTATCTTCTTATTTTGGTTACATTACTATCATGTATATATCGCCACCTTGGCTATATTAGCAATGTGATATTTTTTGTAGGTGCTATATTGTCATTTTTTAATCATGCATATTTTGTCATAAGTGATACATTATCATGATAAATATAATATTCCGGTGACTATATATTGACCTTGTGACTATATTGTTATTATGACTATAATCTCATGTTGGATATCTTGCCACGATAACTACATTGTATTATCTACTCATAAATCTCTAAGTTCTGATAACCCAAAATTTTAAGAGTAGATAGGGTAGAAACTGATGGAAGCCATTTCTAACATTCTTGCATGACCTGACTTCTCGCCTTCCCAAAACATATCCATCCCAGCTTGGATATTGTACTGCTGTGATCGTCAACTAATTTGAAAAGGAAGACATTGAATGGAGAAATTACTGAGGTAATCTCCAAAGATGATTAGTGGTTTGAGAAACAAATTCAGAAAGCAGATTAAACGACTTAAATCCATTCAGCTTTACGGAAAAGAAGTTTAAGAGATCCTATACAGGTATATGAAGTTATTGTAATGGCATCCCTTTAAGCTTGATATTTTTACTTCCTGTAACTAGTTCCAACAATTAAAACAATATTCAGCATTGTGATTTAAGTGACTGAATTTAGGATGCATTTGGATCTGTCAAAAATTGTATCTAGCAAATACTTCAACTTTCAACTGACCCATTCTATCTTTTTTATTCATTTCATCTCAGTTTTATCATCTTCCTGCTACTGTTTAATATCAACAGTAGCCCGTCTACGTAGTTGGGGCTCTGAAGCAAAGGAAACTTTTTCTAGCCTAGGTTAGGTTAGCATCTAAACCAAACCTAAATCACCTTATCTTAGAAATATGTTCAGACAGTACCTTCTGAAAATATTTCTTAAGGTAAGGTCGTGGGGGTTAGTTTTAGGTGCTAACTAAACCTTGGCTAGAAAAAGTTTGCTTTAAAGCCACAACTACTTGAAAGGCCTACTTTAAGGGGTGATATTGGTATTCATTTGCTCCAGTGTGCTCCTCTGTCCGTTTGTTTTATGTCCACCTAAAGATGCATACGCTCAATTTTTGATGTAGATTGATTTCCCATCTTAGTTTCGTCTACGGAATTCTACGTCTTCAGTTCAGCACACCATTGTGGTAATGAAGGGAAAGTCACCACATTCATAAGCCGAGTGCACGTTAGAAACAAAACTTACCTGTATTTGAATTAATGAACGGGCAAAGAGAAGACAAAATTCTAATACACATTTATTATACAACTATATAATTTATATCATATACATTATCACATTTCCTGCACTTTCCATCACAAATTTGCTGAGGTCATAGCCTTGAAGTTACCATTACCTTACAACCTTAAGGATGGTGGTCTACAACACCTCTAGATTGATGGAGAAAACGAAAAGTTTCGTTTTACTATTAAGACTACAGAAATGCGGTAATTCCACTTCATTACCACTAACTACTAGTTATTTTACTTGTTGATTTTCACGGCTAAGATTTTCATCCTCTGAGCGAAGCCATACAATAATCGTCCTTATCTACTCTGAGCATTGGATAGCCTCCTGATGATCAAGATTGCTGTTTTGGTTGTCCGTTTCCCTTGTTACTGCTGCGCCTCACTGCACACCTTACATGAGTGCCTTCCACAGTATTAGGGACAGCTGCTGGGCCTCACTGTAGCTACTTCTGGGACGGTTGCCAATCTTCCTCGTATTCCCTCATGACCACAGCGCCAAACCGACTCCCGCCATCAGGCCGAAACGCACAAACATTTCTGACAAAATTGAGACAACCGCTTTCGCGTCAGTTTTGACACCAAGTGAATTTATACGACAATTACGCTCAAGATGCTTGGTTTTTCGTTCATGGATTGAACAGAAGCAACCAACGATGGTTGCTACTGCCCAATCCATGAAGTCCCCCCCACCACGGAAAGGTAACCAAGCTTCGGGGGGGATGGGTGTTTACCCTGACGCCAACGGAGAAACTCAATACAATATTTTTATTATAACTTTCCTTAATCTTGAAAAATGAATCAATCAGAGGGAACAATAGCCCCAGTCATATGAAGATTGGCTAACCGAGTCCTTGCGCATTGTGTAGAAAGTGATTTCTTTGAGGGTTGCTTTATGGAAGGCACGGTAGCGTTGGAAGAGTTTCATTTTTTTGTTTGAAGACGAAGGAAATTATCCCCGTGAATTTATGTATTTTTTTTGGCGGGATAATGTTCCCATTTTTTTTCTTTCTTTGTTTTTCAACGTCCCTACGTAGATATTATGTATCATCCACTACTGGGAGAAAGCCAGACTTCCGCCAGATTAACGTAATCCTTGGCGAGGCCAAACTAAAGTTGTCTTGGTGTTGGTTCCTCAGTGATAACCCAAACACAAACACAAACACACCTCCAGTGTCCACTCTAGGGCCGTGTTCTCCTGCAGCACCAGCAGGAAGAAAGAACTCAGGTTCCTCACCAACTGAATCTTTTGGCACGGGGAGCGTGTGTCATCTCGACACGCCTTTTAACGCCCGTACGTGGTGCGGAGTGCAGTCGGTCTGTAACGTAGGACATGTCATGTGTTATTGGTCCCAGTCGGTCTAGAACGCTGGGCCTGACATGTGTTGGGGGACCAAGTCGGTCTTGAATGGTGGGCCTGACGTGTGTTGGGGGACCAAGTCGGTCTTGAATGGTGGGCCTGACAGGTCTTGAGACCTGCCATGTCTCCCTGAAGGTGGGCCTGACAGGTGGGGTGGGCTGCATTTCCTCATGGATGGTGGGTCTGGTAGGGAGTGTGGGCTGCAGTGCCACTTGAGTGGGCGAGGTCACTTGGTCAGCATCAGTGGGACGGTGAGGTTTCACTTTTGCACAGCGACCGTTGACGGAGAGTGGTGTCACGTCGGCAAGAAGTGCCTTCTTGTAGGAGGCATAGCAGGAGTACTGGATGACGGCAATCCCGCGGTGGTTCTCGTAGGTCGTGTAGGACTGCATGTCGAAGCGAACGATGTCGCCGAACTGCTTGAAGAATTCCCAGACGTTCGTCCTTGAGATTTTGTATGGAACGTTGACGACCCTGATGGTATACCTCTGCAGGACGGTTTTGAGAACCCCTTGCAACTGCTCGTTGGTGGGCACGATGACATGTATGTCGTCATCATCGCAGCCCAACTCATCTATATGTGGGAGTCGGGTCTCGTGTGGTGGACGGTCCAGCAAATCCTCCTCATCGTGGAAAGGCAGGTAGGCCTGGTCAAGGAGGGCGACCCAGAGCACCTGCTGCTGCTCGACCACCTCCACAACTGAGCTTTTTGCAAAAACTTCCATGTTGAAGATACTAAGATTACGTTGTGCACTTTACGAAGTAACCTCGGTTATCCTTGTACGTCCACAAATATAGTGAGTCTATATTGATATGGAAAAATATAGTAAGGTACCCCCATGCTCTAATATCCCACATAGAAACAAAAGCATAGTCGACTTCGGCGATTTTAAATATAGAGACCATCTAAAATATTGTAGGTGTGTTAATGGTTGTTACATGGTGACCAGGGGTACAGGTGGATGAGACAGACTAGATATAGTAAAGATGGATAGATGGGACAGACAGGGTATAGTAAATATACATAGATGGGACAGACTGGATACAGTGAAGATTGATAGATGGGACAGACAGGGTATAGTGAATATCGATAGATGGGAGAGACAGGGTGTAGTGAAGATTCATACATGGGACTGACAGGGTACAGTGAAGATTCGTAGATGGGACAGGCAGGGTATAGTGAAGATCCATAGATGGGACAGACAGGGTATAGTGAAGATGTGTAGATGGGACACACATTATAATGAATTGACTGATGGAACAGACAGGGTATAGTGAAGACTGATAGATGGGACAGGCTGGGTATAGTGAAGATCCATAGATGGGATAGATGGTATAGTGAAGATGTGTAGATGGGACGCACATTATAATGAATTGATTGATGGGACAGACAGGGTATAGTGATATCCATAGATGGGACAGGCTGGGTGCTGGGTATAGTGAAGATCCATAGATGGGACAGAGGGTATAGTGAAGATGTGTAGATGGGACACACATTATAATGAATTGATTGATGGGACAGACAGGGTATAGTGAAGATCCATAGATGGGACAGGCTGCGTATAGTGAAGATCCATAGATGGGACAGAGGGTATTGTGAAGATGTGTAGATGGGACACACATTATAATGAATTGATTGATGGAACAGACAGGGTATGGTGAAGATTGATAGACGGGACAGACAGGGTATAGAGAAGATCCATAGATGGGACAGGCTGGGTATAGTGAAGATCGATAGATAGGACAGACAAGGTATCGTGAAGATCGATAGATGGGACAGACAGGGTATAGTGAAGATCGATAGATGGTGGCAGACAGGGTATAGTGAAGATCGATAGATGGGGACAGACAGTGTATAATGAAAATAAATAGATGGGACAGATTGGTTATAGTGATCGATAGATGGGACAGACTGGGTATATTGGCGATCGATAGATGGAAATGTTGGCACAAACAAACAATGGCCAGGTGGTCCTGAGTAGCAGTTTTCTGTTACTTGCAGGTCAGAACTTAATGATGGTGAAAGATAATGGTGTCTCCCTCTGTAGTGAACATGATGGTGAGAGATAATTGTGTCTCCCTCTGTAGTGAACATGATGGTGAGATAATGGTGTCTCCCTCTGTAGTGAACATGATGGTGAGAGATAATGGTGTCTCCCTCTGTTATGAACATGATGGTGAGAGATAATTGTGTCTCCCTCTGCAGTGAACATGATGGTAAGAGATAATGGTATCTCCCTCTGTAATGAACATGATGGTGAGAGATAATGGTGTCTCCCTCAGTAGTGAACATGACGGTGAGAGATAATGGTGTCTCTCTCTGTAGTGAACATGATGGTGAGAGATAATGGTGTCTCTCTCTGTAGTGAACATGACGGTGAGAGATAATGGTGTCTGTGATTCGGTACGTAGAACTCACATGAGATTAATCAGATATATGATTATGAGCAGAAAAAGATGTTATCTATGTGTGATATGTAAGAGGAGGAAAACTACTCCCACACATCACATTTTACACACATTTCCACAGGACAAGGAAAGGTAAGGGGTATTGCTGTGATAGAATTGGTAAGACATTCATAAATATAAACGTAGGATGGGATAAATCTAAGACAAGTAGATAACAAACAACCACATTTTTCTACAAACTCAACAAAGACAAAGGCGAATTGTTTTAGATATCAAGAAGTACATACCATATTTCCCCAATACCTACAGTTTTGTAATCAAAGAAAAAAATATTCTTGAACTTAATTGTTGACGAGTCACTTATGCTAGTTAACTTTGTTTTCAAGCTCATTATTGTTAGAGTATTTCCCATCATCTCTTATCTGCATAATCACTTCATCAGGATCATTAGGCTTACTTGCACCAATTACAGGTTATGTATGTAAATATGTTGCTTTAATGTTAAAGAATGAAATATGTCCTGGTTGATATGGCATGATTGTTGATGAAACCGTCCAGTTGATTTGGTCCCTAACATTGTGTTTAATGTTACCTATATATGTTATTGCTCATAGTAGTCTGAAGTCGTGCGTACAATACTTTATCCTTGGGAAAAACATGAAAAAAAGTTTTGGATTATTTTCTTTTTTCTTTTTTAAAATGAAAACTCGCTGTAAGGTTTTCGTCAACAAACAGACAGCCAGACAGCGCAAGGGTAATTAGTACCACCAGCTGTTGACAACGCCCACAATTAAGCAGTCATTGCTCACGCGAGATTACTCCTGCTTTCCTGTTTTTCTTATATAGTCTTTGTATCACTACGTAAACACACACACACACACACACACACCATTATATTTCCACTACAAGCTACATTACACTCTCCACTAGAGGCAATTCTGCCCAGTGTACACCCTCTACCGTAACCTGCCATCTTCACTATGTTGGTGTTTCATCTTCATTACACTAGTTCTTCAACTTCACTATGTTAATCTATCGTCTAGGATATCAAATCAATGAGGAACGCTAGTCTACTATATTTTTGTGTGGCTTCACTATATTTTTGCAAGTGCTGGTCTATGAAAGTTTACTTCGTCAAGTAAATCACTCATCTCACCAGATCGCAGAAATGACTCACGTCCGCGCTGCCCATCGGTACCCTGGCAAGGAATCCTTCCTTGAATTTTTCGAGGCTCACATCCAGCAAACCGGGGCTGTTAAAGATTGTATAAGCCGAACTGAGCTATATTTGCGATACTGTGAATTCTGCGAAGGGTTCGGGTACGAGAAAGCTGCCGTCCTGAACGTCGGCAGAACACTGGGACGGTGGGGCATCAAGGCAGATCGCAGACTTGGAGGACGCAACGGCCGCCACCAGGAGTACGCCTACACCAGAATTGCCTGGTTGTCCGGCAGTGAGGGCCTGGCCCAGGGAGGAAAGCGGTGCCTTCCAGAATGCCAAAGGCCTTCCAGGAAGAGATCACGTCTGGATATCGAACCCGTGCACGAGAGAGTAGTGGTGAAGATCCAGACTCGGCATCAAGATGATGATGACCTGTGCAAAGGCGGACCCAGCGAGGAAACTGGTGTAGTTGACACAGGAGCAGCCGCCATCCCCATCAATGTTTCTTTGGCTCCCACCAAACAACGGGGCAAAGTGATGCCTACCACTGAATTGGTGACCTTGATCCCCTACTTCTATGGGGATGAATCAGGCTTGGTGGATCCCGACGTACTCGTACTGGTCGTCGATGAAGACCCTGATGTGTCCGTCGCTGCAACTAGAGGATCAGCAGCACCTGCAGCAGCAGCCGACCCTAAAGCTGAAGCTGCCGTGTTGAAGATTAAAGTCCACACCACCAACATTCATCCCTGAAATTCCTTGAACCTTAAGTTCCCGTCGTTGAGACTGGAGAATCTCCTCTTCTCCAGCAGTCGACCCTGTTATACCTGGTCCTCAGAAGACTTCCTATGGCAAAAGTTCTCATTCAGTTGCAAATTATTGTCAAACTATTGTACGGATGAAGCAGTTATCATAAAGGATTAAATCCTTAGGAATTGTTCCTGCCATTTATGAGTCCCATCTACTGGGATGAAAAAAATGAAAAAAAAAATACTTCCATTCTGTTGGGAGCCATAGATATGGCACAAATGGACCCTAAGTCGAACTGCTGACCTCCTAGTGGTAGGGTCCGGGCAACTTTGAGGGAACATTAACCTTCAAAGGCTAACAGCAGTCGCACAAAAGCCATAAAGATTGATCATTATTAGTCATTTACAATAATCATAGACGATGGTTATAGCCTCGCCTATCTATCATCTCATTCGCTGTGTACGAAATCATAGGCGACTCTGATTGCACCTACATCTATCAAGTCTACCTATTAATTTAACCATCTATCTATCTGTCTATCGTCCCTGTTTGAAGATTTTCTGTATCATGTAAATCTCAGCCATTGAAATGTCCTGAGATCAATGTCTAAGTGAACAAAAGAATTCTAGTTTGGACTGAAATACTTAGCCCCGTTTTTGCACATTTTCTCACCATTTATCCACCATTTATTCCCCGTAAGGATCTACGAACTATCTTCAGAGTTGTATTACAAATATATGAAACATGTCACCAACTCACTGTTTTGTTCATATTTCTTGCTATATTACATCTGTCAGTTTCTAAATGCAATCATCGGATGATTATGGCTGTGTCTACACACTCCCACCATCTGGCCAACCTGGTACATATGATCATTTAAACTCTGACATTTTAACAAATTGTTTCAAAACGACTCCATGAAACGCGAACTTAAAATTCATCCATTTAACTCCCTCATTCATTAACGAACATTCAAACATCATCATTTGAACGTAAATCTTCCAGCTGCATTATGTCAACAAAGTCCTTTTAGATATGTCATTAGATTAGGTTAGGTTAAGTTAGGTTAGATTAATTAACCTCGTCAATTAAACACTTTAATACTACCATGCAACAGTATACACACCGTCATATTGCAGCTGTTGTATGAAATGCTTCACATAACTAAAGAATTTTAAAGTGAATTATTTTAACGATATTCTTGGAATTCTGCACTTTAATATGAACCTTTAAATTCTGACTGTAGAGGTACACATGACCTTTAAATTCCACCAGAGCAATGGGAGTTTGTACAATTAATTTAACTCTGCCACTGAACGCGAACTTTTAAATTTAGCTGGGCGGCCTCTTATTCCCTGGCTGCCATTCATACTTTGTCCTTTTAAACTGTGTGTTTATATCGCTCTCATTCACTCTTAATTTCGATCGTCTCTGATATTTCAGTCGTAAAATTTGTTCATGTTCCCATATTGCTTTAGTTTAGGTTTATGGTTAAACCTAACGAATCTACAGTGTCTACAGTGACGGAGCCACCTGTATGTTGTACCAGACAACCAGTAATGTATGGTGACTGACGTCTACAGTGACGGAGCCACCTGTATGTTGTACCACACAACCAATAATGTATGGTGACTGACGTCTACAGTGACGGAGCCACCTGTATGTTGTACTAGACAACCAGTAATGTATGGTGACTGACGTGTACAGTGACGGAGCCACCTGTATGTTGTACCAGACAACCAGTAATGTATGGTGACTGACGTCTACAGTGACGGAGCCACCTGTATGTTGTACGAGACAACCAGTAATATATGGTGACTGACGTCTACAGTGACGGAGCCACCTGTATGTTGTACCAGACAACCAGTAATGTGTGGTGACTGACGTCTACAGTGACGGAGCAACCTGTATGTTGTACCAGACAACCAGTAATGTATGGTGACTGACGTCTACAGTGACGGAGCCACCTGTATGTTGTACCAGACAACCAGTAATGTATGGTGACTGACGTCTATAGTGAGGGAGCCACCTGTATGTTGTACCAGACAACCAGTAATGTATGGTGACTGACGTCTATAGTGAGGGAGCCACCTGTATGTTGTACCAGACAACCAGTAATATATGTTGACTGACGTCTACAGTGATGGAGACACCTGTATGTTGTACCAGACAACCAGTAATGTATGGTGACTGACGTCTATAGTGAGGGAGCCACCTGTATGTTGTACCAGACAACCAGTAATGTATGGTGACTGACGTCTACAGTGATGGAGACACCTGTATGTTGTACCAGACAACCAGTAATGTATGGTGACTGACGTCTATAGTGAGGGAGCCACCTGTATGTTGTACCAGACAACCAGTAATGTATGGTGACTGACGTCTACAGTGATGGAGACACCTGTATGTTGTACCAGACAACCAGTAATGTATGGTGACTGACGTCTATAGTGAGGGAGCCACCTGTATGTTGTACCAGACGACCAGTAATGTATGGTGACTGACGTCTATAGTGAGGGAGCCACCGGTATGTTGTACCAGACAACCAGTAATGTATGGTGACTGACGTCTACAGTGACGGAGCCACCTGTATGTTGTACAGTCGTTGATTAAATTCTAGAAGGTTTGTTGCCGAGCTCACGCCTCTCGCATTCGAATCATGATGGTATGGGAACTGTTATGAATCATGATGGTATGGGAACCGTTATGAATCATGATGGTATGGGAACCGTTATGAATCATGATGGTATGGGAACCGTTATGAATCATGATGGTATATAAACCGTTATGAATCATGATGGTATGGGAACCGTTATGAATCATGATGGTATGGGAACCGTTATGAATCATGATGGTATGGGAACCGTTATGAATCATGATGGTATGGGAACCGTTATGAATCATGATGGTATGGGAACCGTTATGAATCATGATGGTATGGGAACCGTTATGAATCATGATGGTATGGGAACCGTTATGAATCATGATGGTATCGGAACCGTTATGAATCATGATGGTATGAGAACCGTTATGAATCATGATGGTATGGGAACCGTTATGAATCATGATGGTATGGGAACCGTTATGAATCATGATGGTATGGGAACCGTTATGAATCATGATGGTATGGGAACCGTTATGAATCATGATGGTATGGGAACCGTTATGAATCATGATGGTATGGGAACCGTTATGAATCATGATGGTATGGGAACCGTTATGAATCATGATGGTATGGGAACCGTTATGAATCATGATGGTATCGGAACCGTTATGAATCATGATGGTATGGGAACCGTTATGAATCATGATGGTATGGGAACCGTTATGAATCATGATGGTATGGGAACCGTTATGAATCATGATGGTATGGGAACCGTTATGAATCATGATGGTATGGGAACCGTTATGAATCATGATGGTATGGGAACCGTTATGAATCATGATGGTATGGGAACCGTTATGAATCATGATGGTATGGGAACCGTTATGAATCATGATGGTATGGGAACCGTTATGAATCATGATGGTATGGGAACCGTTATGAATCATGATGGTATCGGAACCGTTATGAATCATGATGGTATGGGAACCGTTATGAATCATGATGGTATGGGAACCGTTATGAATCATGATGGTATCGGGAACCGTTATGAATCATGATGGTATGGAACCGTTATGAATCATGATGGTATGGGAACCGTTATGAATCATGATGGTATGGGAACCGTTATGAATCATGATGGTATGGGAAACCGTTATGAATCATGATGGTATGGGAACCGTTATGAATCATGATGGTATGGGAACCGTTATGAATCATGATGGTATGGGAACCGTTATGAATCATGATGGTATGGGAACCGTTATGAATCATGATGGTATGGGAACCGTTATGAATCATGATGGTATGGGAACCGTTATGAATCATGATGGTATGGGAACCGTTATGAATCATGATGGTATGGGAACCGTTATGAATCATGATGGTATGGGAACCGTTATGAATCATGATGGTATGGGAACCGTTATGAATCATGATGGTATGGGAACCGTTATGAATCATGATGGTATGGAACCGTTATGAATCATGATGGTATGGGAACCGTTATGAATCATGATGGTATGGGAACCGTTATGAATCATGATGGTATGGGAAACCGTTATGAATCATGATGGTATGGAACCGTTATGAATCATGATGGTATGGGAACCGTTATGAATCATGATGGTATGGGAACCGTTATGAATCATGATGGTATGGGAACCGTTATGAATCATGATGGTATGGGAACCGTTATGAATCATGATGGTATGGGAACCGTTATGAATCATGATGGTATGGGAACCGTTATGAATCATGATGGTATGGGAACCGTTATGAATCATGATGGTATGGGAACCGTTATGAATCATGATGGTATGGGAACCGTTATGAATCATGATGGTATGGGAACCGTTATGAATCATGATGGTATGGGAACCGTTATGAATCATGATGGTATGGGAACCGTTATGAATCATGATGGTATGGGAACCGTTATGAATCATGATGGTATGGGAACCGTTATGAATCATGATGGTATGGGAACCGTTATGAATCATGATGGTATGGGAACCGTTATGAATCATGATGGTATGGGAACCGTTATGAATCATGATGGTATGGAACCGTTATGAATCATGATGGTATGGGAACCGTTATGAATCATGATGGTATGGGAACCGTTATGAATCATGATGGTATGGAACCGTTATGAATCATGATGGTATGGGAACCGTTGTGAATCATGATGGTATGGGAACCGTTATGAATCATGATGGTATGGGAACCGTTGTGAATCATGATGGTATGGGAACCGTTTGAATCATGATGGTATGGGAACCGTTATGAATCATGATGGTTGGGAACCGTGTAACCGTTGAATCATGATGGTATGGGAACCGTTGAATCATGAGGGTATGGGAACCGTTGTGAATCATTGGTAGGGAACCGTTATGAATCATATGGTATGGGAACCGTTATGAATCATGATGGTATGGGAACCGTTATGAATCATTGGATGGTATAGATGGAACCGTTATGAATATGATGGTATGGGAACCGTTATGAATCATGATGGTATGGGAACCGTTTGAATCATGATGGTATGGGAACCGTTATGAATCATGATGGTATGGGAACCGTATATGAGATAGATGGTATGGGAACCGTTGTGAATCATGATGGATGGGAACCGTTTGGAATATGATGGTTGGGAACGTTTGAATATGTGGATGGGAACCTTATGAATCATGAGGTATGGAACCGTTGTGAATCATGGGTATGGGAACGTTGTGATCTGATGGTATGGGA